>NC_051184.2:13839252-14075027 GCF_013339695.2 Rhipicephalus sanguineus
TCATTCGGAAAATTGCAGAGTATAATTTCCCCGCACAAAGCAATACTGCCAAAAAATTCAACTCTAGCACTTGTCAAATGGATGCCGCAGTGCCACCGTCTGACTGCCGAGAGGGGGCCGGGCCCCCCCTGACTTTAAGCCCTGAATACATTGCTGTTGAAGCATCAGGACAAATCTAAAGCATATACCAGGGTCAGTTTGGAACTTACAGGCCACACAGCGCACGACGACGACATGATAAATTCAAGGCGGAAGGCACCAGCGTCCATGGGTGCAGCCATGTTCTTTTTTTTTTTTTGGCACTGCCGTCTGCTCACTTTACTCACATAACACCTGTGCGCAGACACCAGGGGGACGGTGAGCAGGCGACGCGATGCGGATGAATAGATCCTGAGGAACTTTTCACCCTTCCTATTGGCTAAAGGGCCCTGTAGCCTCCGCAGATGGAGTGTAGTGTGCTCATCATGATGAAAGAAGAAAAAAAGTACTCAGAGCCCGCGCCAAATCCCTGTAACCTCGCTTAGACTTGATGGATTTGAAACATTTTTTATGTCAAGAGATCACAGGCATTAAGCTACTATGGTGAGGTCATTCTATGACTACTTTGAAAGGCGTTGGAGGGCCCCTTTAACCACCAGCCTGGGCTATAGTAAAGTCATCTCACAAATTCAAGTAGGACGTGAAGCATCTCACCATTAATGTAACTTGAAAGGAAAAAAAAACAACACATGTGAAATCAGATTATCATCCAAAACCCACCCAACGAAAAGCTTATGAAGCAGTTCTAAATTTTACAGTATTGCATAGCACTACTCGGTCCCTGCCAGGGGCAAGTTATCTTTTCATCCACTCTACTTTCTTCACATTTATATTCTAATTACTACAAATAACACACCCTATACTTTCCTTGGCATTATTGTCTGTTAGTTCTCATTAATACTGTGTCTAAGAAACAAAAAACGAGCCCTTAAAGGTCACCTTCTCTCCTGCATTAATATCGAGGGTCTCGTTCTGGCAGACTTGATGACTTCAGGTAGTATGCGAGGGATCATTGGTCAGCTGCCAGCTCGTAAAAAGATCACGTGCTACGTGACACCAACAGGCAGAAAAAGAATGTTCCACACTCGCCGTCATGGCTGCGATCAGCACTGACTAACACTCCTAGGGTTTAAATGTACATACTATATACCCTATAAAGTGGACGGGGGGATGGCCGCCGCGGTAGCTTAATTGGTAGAGCATCGGATGCGTTATTCGAAGGTCGCAGGTTCGGTCCCTGCCGGTGGCAAGTTGTCTTTTCATCCACTTTACTTTCTTCACATCTATATTCTAATTACTACAAATAACACCCCTATACTTTCCTTGGCATTATTGTCTGTTAGTTCTCATTAATATTGTGTCTAACAAAGAAAAAACGAGCCCTTAAAAGTCACCTTCTCTCCTTCATTAATAGCACTACACTGTGATTCAAGGAAGCAAATTTGACAACACACTGTCCTGCTGGAACGGCTTAAATCATTCATAAATTACCAATACACCCGGCATGTTCATAAAAATCAAGCACAAAATGAGACATTCTGTCATAACACAGTGCAGCGGCGGCTTCCGAATAACCTCCTACTCTTCTACCTTCAAAATAAACAAACTGCAATAATTTTTGTCTCTGCTCGTGCAGCATGCAAACTGGGGACACAATCCCCATTTGATATATCTAAAGAAACTTCTCCTCCATTCTTTTTTACCTTTTCTGCACTTGGCCTAAGTAAATCTTTGTAAATTAGACTGTGAGTTTAAGACTGCTTACGCAGTCCTTCCCGACATTCCGTTTTAAAAGACCAAGAATGGCGAAATGAGGGACGTACCACCACCATGGCAATTGGAAAATTTGGCCGCAGCTGGTAGTCGGCCCACGGCCAAATGGCACCGTACGAGTCCTTGTAGATCAGACGGCGATGAATCAATTCGGGATGCAAGTCATCATGGTGCACAGGCTGGTGTGCAGGAGGCACCCAAAAACACGGTTCAAAATTTTTCTTGATCAGCGACCCCCACTGGTCAAAAGTCATTACTGTTTTCACACCTGCAAACAAAAAAGGAAAACATGAAAGGAAATCATGCTGCCTGAAAGCCCCTTTGCTGTTTTACAGACACAAACCTTTCACAAATCATGGTTACAGAAATCTTTAGGGTCCCTTGACCAATGCTAAGACGACTTACAGCAAAAGCTATTACGCATCTACTGTATTCAATGCTATTGTTTTAAAATTCCTTTGTTGACATCCCCACTAGTTTTGCATGCTTAGATGGCATGTCAGAACAAACGTGACAAGTCTTGAAACCCGTTAAAATGCATCCAGCAAGTTCACGGATGAATCCATTTTTAAATTCAGCTGTTTTCCTTAAAGACCTCATGATGCTGCTTCTTCATCGCCTAGGCTTCATGCTTTCTCAAAGATGAACTGAACGTCCACCTCACATTCCTCGAGTCAAGCTCTTATCACTTAGGTTTTTTTTTTCTTTCTTTTTTTGACCCATTCGTGTTGATGCCAACTACTCCATACTTTCCGACTCCCAAGACATATAAGGCTTTTGCCTTAATAAGAATCAGATTTGTGCTCGATGAAATAGCAGAGTGCAGTGTTGGAACAACGAAAGATCACTGCACAGATTCACAATACAACACGATGCACACCAGCAGGTGCAGACAGCAGTACAACATGACAGGTGATGGGGTACAATGAACACTCACTCAACAGGGTTCCCTCTAGCAAGGAACTATGGAAACAACTAAACAGGAGACCACTGTGCATGCTGCAGGTCTTCAGCTGACAAGGTGTGCACTAGCATTGTGGCACTGATGACAATAGTATTGTGGTGTAGTTACAACATTGCCAATGTCTTTGTGAGAAAATGAGGGAAGGTGACAACTAAAAATTGCAAAAAGCATTTGTTACTGAAGATAAACAGGTGAAGGGTTGCAGGAAATGAACAACTATGTTCTACTGAACTGTGCTTATGTAATGCTGACAAGCGTTGAGAGCAAAGTAACACAAAGGTGATGTCTGCTGGCATGGCACAGCACGTACATCATATACAAAAATGCTACATGTTTCAAACGCCCACTTTACTGATGATGAAAGCAACTGTAGTACACCAGGAAATGCCACTGGCAAGGAACCCAGCTGTACATAGGCCATGCAAGAGTGAGGTTATCAAGAGTGAATCCAACCTCCCCCAGCAAATTTTCAGTTTGTAAGTATATACAGTTAAAATTCGATATAACGAAACCAGATTTTATGAAGTTCCCGATCTAACAAAGAAATGTCTATTCCCCAGCAGCTAGCCATAGGGTTCAATACTGTTATCAGCCATATTTAACGAAGTTTTTCCTGAAGTAAACTATATAAAAAAAGGAGCTAACTTTTTTTTCCAATACTGACATGACTGAGGTTTTCTCTTGGCATGCGCTATAACACTATAGTCACCACCCTAGCTTTATTATGACGAGACCGCACACCGTGCCAAGTCACAAAACAAAGGATCCACGCTAGGGGTGGCGGTTATTTAGTGTCCTGGTAAATGCTCCCGCAGGACCACTGCAGTGGTTGCTTTTATTGTTTTATGGTTTATGCAACAGGTAGCACTGATTGTTGTCACCACGCAACTTTCTTGCTCGGCCTACTCGCACAATTGCTGCATTATTAATGCGACAGCAGTGAAGAGCTCATTTAGCAGAAATTCCAGTGTTGGGGTCGGCATCGTTGGTTTTGAGCGAAAAATCAGCGTTGTCCATGACTGAAAATTCGAGATAGATGCAAATAAAGAAATAATAAAAAAACTTCAGTTCAAATGGGAATCAAACCCAGGACTTCTGCGTAGCAAGCAGGTGTGCTACCACAGAGCAATGCCCATGCTCGAAATCGCTTCGCAAGAAAACACCACATGAATGTTATGTAGTGCAAGCAGTGACACATGGGCAATATTACATGTGTCAACCTGTGAGCTGTGCTACGAGTGGTTGGTTTAGAGGTCCACCAATTACAAAGCACAAAGGCATAATTAATTGTCAGCAACAGTATCAACAACGAGGGCAGCTGTGCAGGTGCATGTGTTACCTTACGGATGTGCAGTGGGTACCTCGTCAACTCGAAAAAGAAAGAATTACAGCGTAGTGGGTACTTGGCAACAGTACTTGCAGTAGGCATTCTAGGATGGTTTGAAAGGGCCAATTTACAGGCGCACAGACTTGCCTCCTCTTGGTTTAGGTGTCCCTCAAGAAGCGAAGCCAGGCTAGTGATTGGGAAGACAATGCGAACAGGGTCCGATTACGCTATCGTGTTCTACTCTTGAAGGCGAAGCTCAAGCTTCTCCACATCTTTGCATATCGGCAGCCTAGCACAGCTTCACATGACTGTCTGCCTGGCCTGCATCGCCCACACATGGAGCCTCCGATCTCCGGGCGATGTGGGAGGCTCCGTGTCCACGCCGCCCTCCTGGACTTTTCACACGTGTGGGCGTGGGTTAGTGGCAAGTATGATGCCGCAATATTTTTTAGGTGCCGTTTCTCTAAGATCGTAAAATCGCTTTCTCGATTTTACCAACTTCCCAATTCAACGAAATAATTCAAGCATGATCACTCTGTGAAATCGAGTTCCAACTGCGTGTACATGTGCACAGACACACAGTCAGCAACTTCCCCCTCCCAACCGGCTATCGCTCTGCAGCTTCACAACACGTGACTGTGCTCTCCAATGGTGGAACCGTGCACGGCGTGTGGAGCTTTCAGGAGGCGAGATGGGCCATAGATACAATCAGTGTAGGATCAAGGCAAAGAATTCTTCTAGTTTGAGAAAAATTGCACTCATACAGTATGTATGAAGCATGTACAAAGAAACACCGGCATAATAAACAGATCACCTGCGTTTGATAAGAAAAACCACTCTATGCCTTACTCAGGGGTGAGACGGCTGAAATTGATTTGGGAGCAGTTTTTGGAGCAGCAAAATTTCGATTTAGGAGCAGAAGAACCCTGATTTGGAGCAGTTAACGGAATTTTTTGTCATCTCAGGAGCTTGAAAAACAGATCTGTAGCAACTTGGGGGGACAAGTACATATTTAAATTAGCCTAGGATAGACGTAACACTGAAGCAGCCTTTGGAGAAAGTATCACCAGGTATGAACTACACTACCTCTTTAAATACAATGCGACTTATCTAGCGTAAGTAAGAAACGCATGAAATAATTGAAAAAAAGGTTCTGCAAACTAAATTCACCTTATAAAAATTTGAAAAAAAAAATAGAACAAAAAGAATGTGATTGCACAAGAATTGCAGTTACATAGCAGTAGGCCTTTTTAAGATCAGTGATATAATTTAGCAGATTACTGCTTTCATTTTTATTGCAGTAGCAATTATATGGACATACTGAAGAGGTTTTTGCCGTCGGCATCGCAGTCATGTTTCGTATAAAGTCCAAATTGATAACGTCCCCCGCGCATCTTACGTTTTACCCTTCGGTAAGAGCGCGCGAGCGAGGGCGACGAACGCGGCTGAGGCAGAGATGAAAAGAGCCGACCGATCCCTGTTGCACGGAGGGCGCATGCAATAACATAACACCGTGCATGCCAGGCCTGCCGTTGATTGCTACTCATGCAGAGAGGAAACGCGCCACCCGTCTTGAAGGAGGACAAAGGAACACGAGGGTTCAAGCAGCAACTGTGGACTGACTTTAAGGGCGCAGCCGCGATTGCTGGCGTGCGCGCTATCTCGGCTGGCATCACAGACGGATCGTATAAGTGCTGTGATCTCAACGCTTCTCTCCTTTAATTGAGCAGCCGTATTCTCTTACACCGGCGTTTTGTAGTTACGCAAGATCGGATCCATAAGTGTTACTTAGCTGCCAGCCTTACTTCGAATAATATTACAATTTGATGATATCGCATTCATTGCTTCACTTGCGGTGAAACTGATTTTTTTGTAGATCTGCTTATTTAGCTTTTTAAGCTTCTCCAGAGCTTCCTGTAGGCTAGTGTTTGTAAGGAGGACATCGCAATAAGCGCCTTCAGCTCGGCCGTGCGGTTCCATGGCGTAGTGTCAAACCTACTGCACGCTTTGAACAGGTGAGAACAAAGGCGGGCTACCGCTGTTCGCTGCCCCCTCGTGCGGGACCGCCTTCGAGAGTGCGGCGTGGGCGCTAAGATACCTCGCCACACTGATTATCTCATAAAGCTATCTCGCACTGACTATCGCGTACGGTACTGCGAGCATAGCGCCATTGTAAGCGTACTGCACGCTTTTTTTGGGGAACGACACAAAGGTGCTTCACATCAGTCCGCTGCCGGCTTCGGCGTGAAAAACCGCCAGAGCATCGCGGAGACGCGCCGCATGCAGGAAGCTAGTTGTCGCCGTGCTGATGCAACAAGGGTAATGCCTCTCCCATGCACGGTATGGGTCCTAACAGTACAAACACTCCCACAGTAAACGCACGCGTAGGTGACCACATGCTGCAGCGTGGACGCGAAAATCATTGCGATTGGAGGAACACGCTACTCACAACGAAGAACCTCAGAGCCATTCCCGCTACGCATGCCACTTGTTAGCGCCAGAAGGCACAGCCTAGCAAGAAGCAGCAGCATGCTCGGGGCACGGCAGAACATTTTTGGGGCGCCACGCATATTTACAACCCAGAGGAGGTTATGGCAGCATCATGGGAGCCCTCATTAGAAAGGTGCATAGAAACACGGTTGGGCGCCTCTACGCGTTTTGCAAACGTCTCATTTTCTTGGTATCCCAGGCACTGCTATAGGCACAAGTTGGAAAATCATGTTGTCAACTCAGCCTCTTTTCTCAACGAAGCTGATGTGGGCATAGAAATTCTGGCTTTCGAGGCTGTTTTGGAGCAGTTCGGTGCAATTTTTGGGATTTTCATGCTTTTGGAGCAGCTTGGCACAGGAAAACGAAATTGTATCAAAAATGCGTAATATGCGCAGCTGTCTCACCCCTGCTTACTGAGATTTAACAGAACAGACAAGAAAGGAATCTGGAGTGCACTAGCTAACAAGTTGCACTGAGTTTTCTTTTTTTTTTCCCCTCTTGGGAGCAGCAGTTCCCTTGATTCAAGAGGGGCATACATACCATCAGTTAGCGAGCTGTTAACAGGCGAAGGTGCATGCAGCTGCACAAGTTAGTTTACAGTTACAAATAAGAACAGAATGAAGGTTCACAGCACTAGTGTGGTCCACTGCTCCATACATACATTGGCCTTAACACAGTGGAAGTAGCACATCATCCACCAACTTGTATAAGATGTGCTATTAGTATCAGTGTGGCCGTACCATGCTCAGTCTTCTCCACTGCATTGTATGGGTAGTAGCCGTCCTTGTACATCTGGTCCAGCCAACGCAAGGCAGATTTGCAGAGACCTACCAGCTCCACTGCAGACCCATCTCTGCAGAAAGGAAAAGTCATTGCACAAAGCCATGCAAAGAAAATATTTATGTCTGTTTTCTAATCTCCTTGTAGGCACGCAAGCCCAGCAGTGCGCAACCCACACTAGAGCTTCCAACCATTTACAATCAAACCTCGGCATAACGAACACTGATACAGTAAAAGCTGGTTAATTCGGATATTACGCGACTGGAAAAAATGTCCAAATTAACTCAATGCCGAATTATCGAAAGCATCAAGGAAACAATAAACAAATGTCTGTTATACATTAATACATTTGTATTTTCTCGAAGAATACGAAAATGTACTTATTTTGCATAAGAGCAGTGCAAAGGCTGCAGTTTTCGGCATCCTGCAAATTCTTTCACAATGTGACCACAGCGCAAGACTCCCATTTTTAATTAGCCTGAAATGTGTGTTGCACCCCTCTTTTATTACTGCCACCGCCACGCACACGTGATATTTTTTTTCACTGGTATAGTGGCCGGCAACTGATCATTCGTCGATCACAACTTAGCAGAGTTATGCCAGCATGCGGACCGCGGCTAAAAGCTCTTCATCTTCAACAGATGAGGGTCAAATTAACGAGGTTTTACTGTGTAACAAATTACCGGTTATAATGAAGTCGTCATCCAACGGCGCCATTCTACTGGCCTTTCATTTCAAGCATCACAGTGTGACGTCGTCATTTGGTGCTGCTATAAAAGAGGACTGGCACGTTTTCGTCCTCGTGGGCATGACGGACCCAAAGCTGCCACGTCACTAAACGGAACGCTTCTCTGCTTGCTGCAAGTTAGTTCCCGTTCTAGTTCAATACGTAGTGATTGTCGAGGCTTAGTGGTTCTGCCGTGCCCACGGCGTTGTTTTGTAATGGCGTGTGAATGTCGTTCGCAAACTACTAATTTACGTCGATGTCTAGGAAAACCCAGGATCTACCCAGAAGGAACTGTACGAGCAACTAATTGAAGGTCAGACAGAAATTTGTAAGGAACTAATGAAAATTAAAACTCAATTTGCTAAGCTAAGCTGAAAGAACAGATGCTCGACCTTAGGCATACTGTGGAAAATATGGCATCTGAGCGCTTGGCACAGAATGAGAACGCTGATCACGTGCAAGCCACATTGAAATCATCTGAAGACATGATGTCTTTTCAAACTAAAAAGCTAAGATACCTTGAAGACCACAGCAGACATTCAAATATAATTATTCATGGAATACCTGCGACCTGAGTAGAATCAGAAGAGGAACTAAAAGACAAGGACATGAAGGGTATTTTTCAAGACAAACTTGAGGTTAAATGTGAATCTATTGGGTTTATCCATCGACTTGGTAAGCAGGTGTGGGAGCGACCTGTAATAGTGTACAGACGGGCCCACTGTTGAAGGGAACACTTGCGTTTCGGGTATGTCCGGATTTCGCTCTCCTACAAAAGCATAATGGCTTAGATTTGCATAACACTACTGGTGGTTGACAGTTCAGAACCCTTATGATAGACTAGTGACACGCACGAACAATCTTTCCGCATCCACTAGCCGTTAAGGGGCCAACAAAATGAAAGTTGCTCATTCGAGTGTCCCCTTTAACAGTGGACCGTACTGTACCTGCAAGACTTTACAGAAAAGAAACAGATACTGAAAAACGCAATCAAACTCAAGGGCTCAAATATTTTAATTAAGAATGATTATTCAAAATCGACGCTAAGAAAACACAATCTGCTTTAGAACAGCACAAATGCCGAGGTAGAACAAGGCAAAAGAATCAACCTAATACATGATAAACTATAAAGATAAGATAAAGATAGAGAAAAGGATATGTACTTTCGGGACGAGGTGAAACACGGCGGGTGAAAATGACCCGCTACAAAAACATTGTCCCTCAACAGTCGAGAACCTGACGTGACGTGCATGTGCACGACAAGCATTTTCATCCACTTAACTTGAATGCCCGCAGTGTTGTGAATAAAATCGAGCCCTTCGAAATTCTACTGCTGCATTACGATCCTCACATTACCGTAATAATTGAGACGCGGTTACATAAATGAGTGAATGATGACGAGATTTTCCTGCCTTCCTATACGCCTTTTTGTAAGGACAGGCAATCAAGGGGAGGTGGTGTGGCCATTGTGATCCAACACAAATTTGACGCTGTCTTGCTGGAGGACGTATCGAACTTGAATGTATCTGCATTAAAGGGGCCCTGCAAAACTTTTACAAGTGATCATCGAATGGCTTCGTTCAAGGAGATTATTGCTTCACGAATGAATTGCCACAAAAATCTTTAGAATCCGACACAGAGGAGGTGTCTCTGGGTGGCTCGCGTTTTGTTGCAGTGTTGGCACATATCCGTGGTGTGTACCTCCGGGCAAACGTGCTTTGCCTCCTCTGGGACTGTGCGCCACCGCCGGGTAACCAAGAAGAAGCAATGCCAACTGCCATCAGCAGCAAGATCATCAGCCGAGAGCCAGGCAAACGAAGAGACGTGGTCCAGCACGTGCTTAGCATCTTGGAACGCCAGCGGCCGAAAGCGGCGCCCCAACGGGTTTGACGCGAGTAGGTTGCTGCTCCGGGACATTCGAGCACGCGAGTGTCTCGCTTTAATTCCCCTACCCCTTCCCCCCTTTATGCCGGATCGTCAATGAAGTTGTTTCACTCACTCAATAGAAACCGACACATATGAGCGGAGTTGAAGAAATTTGTTGCACACTTTGAGTGCTTTCTCTTTCGCACCAGTGAGCGCGCTGTAAGCTACGCAGGGGGGAGATGACAAGAGTTCATTTGTCAGCACACGTCATGACCTTGGGCACTTTCTTTTCTTTTTCTTCGAATGCACAGCTTACTTTCAGTGAGATCATGAGAGAGCGAGCGGGAATGTCGCGCCATCCCGCGGCGGCCGCACTAACTATGCAGCTCACGATGCTCAAGTCAGCCAATGCCATTGGACTTTGGTATCATGGCGCAGTCATTTGGGTTTGTGGCATCATATTTGTCAAGAGAAGAGGGAGCAATTCCTAGCCGACTTCAAGAATAATAAAGCCCAGGGTACCCCAATGCATTATCAGGGAACTAAGCTAAGTTGGCTTTAGATTTGGTACTTACAGTGAAACCTCGGTGATACGAATCTCATGGGACCACCAAAATATTCATATCATCCGAAATTCGTACAACCAGAAAGCATGGAAACTTACCATGCGACAAAGGAAAGCTGGCGTACATTTTCATTTATTGTTCTTCAGGGCCGCAAGAACATCAGGAAGAACCCTGAATAATTTTCAGTTAAGTTTTTAGGTGTCGGCAATCCTACCAGCACTCGTAAATATACGGCCCCTACGCGCGTATTTAATTAATGAACCAGGTGCATTGTGACCTGCGACAGCAGTAGCCCCTTCCAAATTTTAGTATGCTTTTTTGCATGACACCCAAGTACTGCAGCGAGAGTAACAAAAGAAGCGCTTTGAAGCGATGGATCAAGGCCACAAAATTACAGAACCACGGTCCTGTGTTATGATGCTGTTATCGCGGAGGTGTTGGGGATGTTTTTCGGGAGATCTACGGCGGTGCCCGCACAACTGCGACCTCAACGGTCGCACATGTTGACGTTGTGAGGCCTGACTCCTTCGCCAAGACCGTCCTCGCCTTCTTTCAGTCCTCGTCCACCTTTCATAGGTTGTCTGATGCACGAGGCAGGCACGTGTAAACACAGTATAACGACAGCAGCTCACGTTGACGCATTAGAAAAAAAAAAGCATGACGCTAATGTTCTCTGTAATCTAAACGCGAAGGCACACGGAGGCACGTAAGAGCCTCAAAGATTCACACACACAATCTCGGAGGCTGCGACACGTCTCTGCAGGTTTATTCTGACCGTAACAAAAAAATTCATCTTACACCGTGCTTCTGACGATTTGGCGGTGCGGCGCGCATGCCCAGGCTTGCGTTCCCGCACTCGCAAGTGCTTGGCGCGTCTTCCGCGACAGCGCGGACAGCACCTCTTCGTACCTCGGCGCAAGCGTACGTTCGTATCAAACGCCGCTGGGTGAAAATCGGTTCGCAACAACCGTACTCCATTACAATGTAGGCCAATAGGCCTTGGCCGGGACCAACGGAAAAGTCGTATCATCCCGAAATTCGTATGAACTGTGATTGTGTCACCGAGGTTTCACTGTATTCCTTGTGATTTCAGTACACCTACCATTGTAATTGATCAAGGGCTGTCTGTTCACAACTTTGTTTCAGTTTCTATCCCTGTGGTGTTGCTTTCGCAAACTGTGAACTCGTCCTTTCGTTGTGTGAAAGACTATACACGTGCCAATGATGCACGCATTATCGACAACCTAGAAGCTTATCTGATAGATTTTGTTGCTAACGATGTTAGCAGTTTGTGGGACCAATTTAAACACATGTGCTTCTACTGCATCGAAAAGTTTATACTGTCTAAATATAAAAAGGTACATAATCATACTCCCTGGATTTTGAGAAGCATCATTACCTCTATAGTGAAAAAACAGCGCGACGTAGACACAGACTAGGAAGTACACAGGACCAGCGCTGTACTTCCTAGTCTGTGTCTACATCGCGCTGTTTTTTCACTATGAATTTTTACCAACTAGCTCACATCAATTCGCTCATAAGCTATCATTCATCTCAAGCATAAAGCTAAAATATTAAACAAAAAGCATGCTCACCCCAAATTTATATCTGACGCTGTAAGTAACCTTGCACACACTGTGCATACCTCGAAAGAATACTACTTCAATACGTCAGTTGCAAACTTCATAAAGAATGATCCTAAGGAGTTCTGGAACTATATCAGCGAAAAAGAGAAATCAATATCACAGGTTTTTGTCAATGGTTCAACGGTATCTTCTGCTCCTAGTGCTTCTCTACCTGCCGTAAAGGCGGACCATGCTGCAAATGTAAACTTTATTTCTTATTCTGGTGTCGTTGCTATGTTGCTCGGCTTGAAGACTAATAAAACTTCTTGTGGACCTGACAGTATCCCCAACATATTTCTTTGTCACTTTATGGAGTCTGTTGCAAATACGTAGTTATCACTTCTTGCGTCTCTTTGTTAGCAGCGGAATTGCCAAATGACTGGAAGTCAGCCCGAGTTGTCCCAATATTCAAAAAGGGCAACCCCGTCTTATATTACAAAATTATCGACTGATCGCCTAAACATTATCATGTAAACTTACTGAACACATAGTAGCTCACAAATTGAATTAATACTAAAAAGAACACTCAGTTTTACCTAATCATCAACATGGGTATTGAGAAGAATTTTCTACTACAACACAATTGGTCACTATCGTTCACACCTTTGCAGCTTCTCTTGATACTAACAGTCAAATTTAAATAATATTCTTAGATTACAGTAAAGCAGCTAGTCAATACAGTTCCCCACCAATAAACTAATTATAAAGCTTCAGTTAATCGGCATACGAGAATTATTTATCTCCTGGATTTCAGCTTATCTGCACAACTGTGACCAATATGTTCAGGTGGGAGAACAACACTCTGGCTGCCTTCCAGCAACTTCTGGCATTACGCAGGGAAGCGTTCTCGGGCCCCCCATTGTTTGTGCTCTACAGGAATGACGTTGCCAATGTGGTTAGCACCCCCCGCATAAATTTGTCTGACGATTGCGTTTTTTTAGAGAAGTAACCACCATTAGTGACCAATGTGCCCTTAAGGGGGGACATGGGTTGTGGAGACCAAAAAATCATCAAAGAAAAAAGTTTTTTTAAATTATATTATTGATGTCTACAGCTATTATTTCGCATATAAAGCCTAAGAGAAGTCTTATAAGATCAGTATTTCATCTGCAGTTTAGATCTGTGCAACGAGTACGAGCTGAACGTTAAATGTTTTTGGGTCATTTATTTAGCTTGTCGGAGTGATATCTCATGATCTAGAACAGCTAGAGCTGTAATTACTTTTTTAACATAAAGCCCAAGCTGTGTATCACAAAGTGCTGAGAGCAGAATTCTAATTTTCTGCTCATAGATATTTTAAAATTGATTCTGTTTTTTGTTTACGGTAGTCATGGTACAAAGATTGAATTTCGATCATCTGCAGAATAACTAGTTATGATCCGATCTGAAAACTGTTTGCAGCGTTGCACTTATTGCATGTAGCAGTATCTAGCTATCTGATAATATTCACTTTCTGCTGAACGGCTTTTCTCCTATTGTCTCCGGAAACAATAGAGAGGCAGCTTTGTGTATCTCGTAAACCAGTTTGCTTACAAGAAAAATTATTGTATATTTGAAATCAGCATGAAAAACCAAACAAGTCTATTTAATTTCATCAGGTTTGGACATAAGATACAGAAAATATCTCCACACACCATGTCCCCCCTTAATACTAACTTGGGCAATGTGTTAAAATGATGGTGTGAACAATGGGGGAATGCTTCTAAATGCAAATAAATGCGTCTATTTCCCCATAACATGCAAAAAAGTTCCCTTAGACTACACTTACAATTTAGCTGAAGCAGTAGTCTCCTATAAATATTCAGGTCTAACATTAACGAGTAACTTGTCCTGGAACTTGTACATAAATAACGCCTGCTCTGCCACTTTCCAGAAATTATGCCTTCTCCGCCACAAGCTCAAAACTGGCCCGCCTAGTGTCAAACATCTCTCCTACTTTTCCTTAATTAGGCCAAAACTTTAGAGTACGCTTACATTGTTTGGGATCCTCGCACAAAAATTAACATTAAAAATCTAAAAAGAGTTCAAAGAAAAGCAGTACAATTTATTTACAGTAAATTTATGCCTACCGACTCCCCCACTGCATTAATAATGGCAAACAGCATTGAATTATTACAAGTTCGAAGAAAAAAAACTTGACTAGAGTTTCTTTCAGACATAATTAATCATAGGCTAGCCTCAGACATTGCAGCATACGTATCCCCATTGATAAGCAGACCCACTTGGTACCACTACCCTTATTCTCCAACACCAATTTTCGCAGGGACCGACACTTTTCAGTACTCTTTTTTTCCACAAACCATAACTGACTGGAATAAATTAACTGAAGCATTTCCCCAGTGCCCATGACCTGCATACCATTCCATCTGTGTAAATACTGTTGTTATTTCTTACCTTCCTTAGAGTTGTTTTATAACCAAGTGGCTCAGTTTTCCATATTTTTTCTTAATCTTAATCCTCTACCTTATGACCAAAGAAACTGTGTGAAAAGTGCGTATCAACCTTGTTTTATTGTGTTCTGTTGTGTAAACAAGTGCACGTATCTTGCTCACCCTGCTTGGACTTGTCTGCAGTATTCTTTAAATAAATAAATAAATAAATAAATAAATAAATAAATAAATAAATAAATAAATAAATAAATAAATAAATAAATAAATAAATAAATAAGTAAATAAATAAATAAAGAAATGAAGAATAGTGTTGCAAATAGTATAGTGTCATGAATGTATGTTTATGATAAATTTTTGGCTACAACAAAGTCACTTCTGTGTCAGATGCACCTTCATTACGGTAAGGTTTGACTGTAAAACACTGAAACAATATGAGTGGTGCTAGTACAAGCGTCTAGGAACGTCGCCATCCAACTACACTCACTAAAGTCCATCACAACTTATATTTGCACCAAATGCATACAGAAGATGCGCTATACGAAATGAGGTCCCGAAACTTAGAAATAGCGTATTTTTACACTGTACAACCAACAAAGTGGTTACTATAGGGCAAACGAACAAAGCGCTTACTAGTCTAGGCAAGGACCACTACCTTGTTAGCCAATGATTCAGAGTCATTCGATAAATGCAGAATACAGCATAGGCCACTTATAATGTAAGTCGCTGGCGTCGTAAACATTCGCACTACAAACACAACAACATTTTTCAAAGGGTGGAAACATGCATACATCTGCACAAACATGCGCAGGTGAATGTACTGTCATTTGCAGGTTCATGCACAATAAAGCCGTTGTGAATACAGCTCTTTTCGCCATTGCCATTTGTCTCGTTCTTCAGAGTGAACCATTTTCTTTCTGCAATACTACAGTGGCACCATTATATGGAGGTGCTGCTTTCCTATACGGGGCTTTACAAACCTATCAACACATGCGCACCACACCCTCACTGCAGGGCATTCTCACTGGCGCTGTTTGGCCACATCATTTCAAGGTACCTGGGTGTGGCAGGATGCCCCTTGTTACCGGCTTTCTCAGAACTTCCCATCTTGTCCATCCACGTGCCACAATTCCAAGGATTGCCGCCGTATACAAAGCCATTCTTGGTGTCTATCCCAGCCCTAACGTTGAAGCCTGCAAGGTAAAAGATGTGCTGGGTGCTGCAACGTCGGTGCAAGCGCACACTAGTGGAGTACATAAACAAGTGACATACTGACAGGTATACTGCAGTCCAGTCCTGCTACACGTACATGAAGCTCAGCTAAAAGCTTCGTCGCAAAACTTCATAAAGCACCCACATAAATTACTACGGCAATACTTCACCGATTCAAGCCTTATTAATTGAAAAATATTATAATAACTTGGACTCATTCTCTGGTCCATGAAAGCATTTGCATATGACAGCATTAAACTCTCATCAATTCACGTGTATTTGGCACATGCCAATCGATCTGAACGACTGTGCTTACACTGAAACAGTGCAAATGTGCTACGCAAAAAAGAGCAAAAGCAATGCTAGCACAGGGGTGAGATGGCTGAAACTGAATTGGGAGCAGTTTGTGGAGCAGCAAAATTTCGATTTCGGAGCAGAAGAACCCCGATTTGGAGCAGTTAGCAGCATTTAATATGTTGTCCTAGGATTAGAAGCACGGAAGCTTGGGCGAGCTTGCAACACGTCATGGAACAACTTCAAAGAGCCAAAAAACAAGGACAGACGAAAAAGAGTGGACACGACGAGCGCTAACTTGAAACTGAATTTATTACAAAAAAGAGTGGAAAAGGTAAACCCCATTAGATGGCACACATGCGTGCACACTTGCGCAGACTGCTCACAAAAGCCCAAGAAAAACACAAAATCACTTTGGTATGACGCCAGATTTCTGCAATAGATTATATTCGCTTTCCAGCAGACTCAGTGAAGGCTGGCCGACACAAGCGTTGCCTTTCTCTTTAATCAGAAAGGCTTCGACAATCTCCCTTGTTAAATTATTTTCGTGTCTGAAAATTACAGAAGTGTCAGAGAAACCAGGTTCACATCCGCAATTACGGCAATGCATCGCAAGGTGCGAATAGGCCGTTCCTTTAAGGGAACTGTGGTGCTCTCTAAGCCTTACATTCAAGCATCGGCTCGACTGTCCAACATAGCAACGCCCACACAAATGATTTCCTTGTGGCTTCGTGCTACAAACGAGTGGTTGTCTATTTCCCCTTTCTTAACCCTTCCGCCACCTTGCGGGATTCCGCAGAACTGATTTGCAACAAATGTCATGTTTATTAGACTGCGATAAAAGCGGAGCCAACACTGGAAGCACGTACGTTAATCTGATATGACGCCTGCATTGTAGGAGTACACATGTAGTGTTTATTGCTTTCTTGTGAAATTCAATAGCGAGCACCACAACTGCAAGTGACGTTGCACCGACATTACACCTGCATAGGGTGTTTTTCCAAACCACTTTTTGGACGTGGCATGGCTCAGTGGTAGAATACTTGACTGCCGCGCAGATTGCTTGGGTTCGATTCCTGCTGGAATCCTAATTTTTATTCTTTCCGTTCGTCGGGTCAACGCTGCCGATGTCGGTTTCTGTTAACGCTCTCGCATTTAAATTACCAGTGTCTGTTGTCGCCATTCCTGGGTAGATATAAACTGCCAATCACCCGTGGCGCATACCCGTACACTGTGACCCGTGGCAAACGGGTATGTGCCACACGTGTCTGAAGGAAAGGGTTTGATGACGTACGCGGCAGGATTTTCATGCTTTTCATGTCATGACCCGACAGCCATATTCGTCAAAGTCTCTTACCCTCTCATGCCAATTTTTGTCTACGCCAAGTTAAGGAGGCGATAATGAGAGCACCTAGATGTAGGCGGCTAGATAGATACGTAGATAGAAACGCTCAAAGTGCCAAATGTTCGCTAAGAAATGCTTCGCAGTAAAATAAACTAGAAAAGTCCTGCATTGGCGTAGTAAATTGAAGCAGGCTCGCATTAGTGGTGCCAAGCCTAAAGGAACAGCGGCACTGGGCTTTCTCTCTCTCTTCCTCTTTCTTTTACTCTCTCTCTGTCTTTCTCCCTGGTAGTAAGCAGCGCGAAAAACAAGACGACGCACACAGGAAGGAATGACAAGAACACGCGCCTTCCTGTGTGCGTCGTCTTGTTTTTCGCGCTACGTGAGTCCATACCAACTGGCCCAGCTAAGTGCACTTTTGCCTTTCTCCCTCTGTCTATTTCTTTCTCTCCTTTCGGTTCCGTTCATCTGTTCTGTGCTTCTCTTGTTTTCTCCACACGCAGTGATGCCTACATTGCACATCAGTCGTGTCAACCTCAATGGGTGTGCTGGCCACAGGCGTTATCTGCCAAATTACTAGGCCATAGAGAAAAAAAATCAAGGCAGCTCAGCGCTAGTGGTGCCAAGCCTGAAGGAGCTTCCTTGTTTCTCTTTCTTCCTCTATATTTTTTCTCTCGCTCTCTTCCCTTGTTTCTTTCCACCTTCTTTCTATCTCTTCCTCACTTTCTATTTTTTTTCGTGTTTTTCCCTTTATCTATTTCTTGCTTCTACTTTCTTTCCCTCTCTTTCCTTGTTTCTCTCAGTTTTTTTCTATCTCTTTTTTGTGCCTGTTCCTTTCCATCACTTTATCTCTCTGTGTATTTCTTCTCTTTTTTTCCTCCCCTTTCTCGCAACTTATCTGTTTTTTTCTTTCTATCTATTTCTTTTTCTCTCTTTCTGTACTCAGCATCTCGCCCATCCTAGTTATTGCATCCCACGCTGGACAAATCGGCGCAGCAGGAGAGCACGCGCTAAGCGCACATGTTTGGGGAGTGAAGCAGGAGATGAAGAAGAGAACAAAAAAAGCACGCGTCGGCTGAGCTATAGCGTTTTATGAGCTAGAAAGGTCGAGGCCATTCATGATGATAGTTCTTGAGAACGCACAACCGCATAACGAAAAGCATAACAGCTCCGCTGTAGAGACAACCTGATGATATTCCCAAGTAGCACCTCTGCCACACAGTATCGTTACTTTTTTAATCTTTGAAGCAGATAAAAATTCCCAAAACCATAATCCCATTTTCTTATTCAGTGGTTACGTGTCGATGAACTAGCGAATTATTACGATTAAAGTGCAAACACTCGGAAAAATGAGGGACACTGTTAGTGCACCACTGTGGTATCCCATTCAGTCACTTGGCAGTTGTACATGTGCATTTTACTAAGTCATAGCAACCCATTACCAACAAACCTAGTCCTACACCGTTTGAAAAATTGGTTTTCACTGTCACGGTTGAAGAGCTCTTGCCTGAATGACTTCAGCAGCGGGCTCACCTTCGTCGGTCATCTGGCTGTCAATCTGGTAGCCAGCATTCCTCTCTCGGAACGCAATGCCTGCAAAATGGCGCTGAAGGGCCTCCTGTATCACTTCTTCAAGGGGCATCTCCTGCGCAAGTGAATGGCTCAGTCGCACCAGTACCAATGCCTAGCCTTTGCACAACTGTGCAAAACAGTCATTCATCTATCCTTCTGAAATACAGTAGGCCCTCAACAATTTTTGGGAGCCAAGACTTTGTTTGAATTATGACAAGTTCCCATAAATATGACTCAGGACAGCATACCGATATATGGAGCCATAGTTTGCCACTAAAAAGACTCACAAAAAAGAAGAGAAGGACGACATGGGCAGAGGGTGCACTATAAGAGGTTTATTAGGCATGCTTACAAATACACTCGGATGATCATGGGATGGCTTCCAGGCTGTTGGATTTGTTCCGTGTACTTTCAGCATGTTTAAGATCCATCAGATTTGATACACTACCATAAACATTGTCACTAGAGAGTTTCGGAATTTGGTACCCAGGCCTTGCGTTTATTAGGTAGGCATGCTTGCTATTGTTGAAGAACAACGTGCACACCCAAGAAGTTAGCACATGACACATGCCTAGGGGTAATGAACACAAGTGTACATAAAGCTTCAAGTACCTTATTTTAAAACTGCCTATTAATTCCAATGTAGCAGGTAATTAAACACAGTTTCCTTTGGTGTGTGTCAGAGATAAAGATAAAAGTAGGCAATTGTTCCTGCTGCACATTAAGAGCCATTAGCTACACATTTGATTCGGTAACTTTACAAGCAAATATAATTGTTTGCTTAACATAGAGGGATTAGTGAATTGAATGCCAACATCAGTACAATATTCTTAATCCAACAGACCTGCTTACTACCCTAGAATCTTCAATAAAGTAATCGTGCATTGCAGTTTCAATTCAATGAAGCCTATGTCCATTACACACACGTACTTTAGGAGAAAAATAAATTGTGTGTGCTTCTTCCTTTGGGTATTTTATCACCTTTGGAAAGGATAATATTTTAATGAAATTAAACTCCAAACGAATGTGCCATCAAACACACCTTGACACCAGGCTCCTGCGGTGGGCTGTCGTCGGTTGGATAGAGGCGTGCCACTCTGTCCTTGAGGATGAGGTAGCCATTGGGTGCCTCCTTGGTGTAGTCCTGAATCGCCTGAATCCACCACCAAACGGCATCGCGGCAATTGTACCTTGCATGTGTGCCCTTGTCCAGCAGGTTTGGAATAAGACCGTGCCGCAGGCAGCCCGCAAATGCCAGGATTATGTACCTGCATCGTTGCACAGAATACTGATGTCAGTACATTATGATCATTTTTATTTAGCACTTATAAAAGACACACAGACAGACGAGGCAGACAAGGACAGGCGCTACCTTGTCTGCCTCCTCTTTTTGTGCTTGTTTTACTAGCGCTACATCAACACGGTCGCTCTGCAAGACCCCAACAGTGTGCCCTATGAATGTACCTAGTACAGGCTGACTACTAACACCTGGAAGCAGAGCTCTCATGGAAGCAATTAAGTTCCAGAATATGAACAGAGGACACATTTGTGAGTTTATCTATACAGTAGCTGGTGACTACCGCACAGTACCGCGGAAGTGCCCACCCCACTTCCGCTGAAAATTGCATTAATCTAGATATGGGCGCTTGTCCAGTTGAAGCAGCAAAAACCAAGATTGCAGCCAATGAAAAGCTTGGAGGCAGCGCTACGGTGGCTACAGAATCGAAGAAAGCATGTTTATTTTGAAACCATAAATGATGGGGCACAGTAACACCTACTCACCATCACTGAACCCAGCAAACGATTTGTCTTCCGAGTCGGTGCAAAATAGGAGGTCAATGCATTAGTCGTGGATTCTTTCTCTGTCTATCTTTAAATGCTGACAGGTGCAGGTCACATTCTCTCCCTGCGCGTGGTGCTACTTGACAACTTCGATCTTCCTGGCGACGGCATAGAGTGCATCGTACGACAAGCGGATTGCACAACCAGTGTGAGAACAGTGGCGCGCCATACCAAGAAAACCCTTCGAACAGTGGGTTTTCTTTCAAGGACTGGTCACTTTGCATTATCTCCACCACCATCAGTTTTTCCCTTTCTGCCACAAGATATTCCCATTGTCGCCCCTTATAACAGCCGCAACAGGGTGAATATTTTGGCCGATGCTGGCACTTTGTAGCGGTGGGCGCTTAGAATATAATTTTCAGAATTCTGATCTTTCCGAAATGTTAAAACTGGGCACTTGTGCGAAACTGAGCACTTTCATGGTACTTTATGGTGCATAAAAAAGCTTCGTGGGGCAGACTGTTTTAGAGCAATGAATTAAAAATTTTTATTCTTCGAGTTATGGTGTCGAAAACATTTGAATAAAGTTCACACTAGTTACAACGTATCCACACACAACATACTTTAGCATATAACAGACCATTCTTCTAACTTCTGGTCTGCCTATGTAACAGATGCAACAAATTCTGCATTTAACAGACCTATTTTTATTACTCTAGCGGCTACAATGGACAAAATTGGCATGTCAGCAAGCATGTTAATACTGGGCACTTGTGTGAAACTGGGCGCTTCTGCAGTACTTTACTGTACATACAAAAGCTTATTGGGACTACTTTATTGAATCGGTGCACGCAATCGACAGTACACTGTATGCAACTATGTCTGGCGACTCATGAAATGCACAAAAATTCACTTTTTCTAATCTTCAGGCATGAATTATGAATGACTGTCAGCAAATGTGTTAAACTCGCACAATGAAGCCAAGGAAGACATAGGGGACATTATTTTTACTGTAGTAATTATGATATAAAGTGAAGAAAGTAAAGTGGACAAAAAGACAACTTGCTGCCGGCAGGGACCAAACCTGCAATGTTCGAATAACGCACCCAATGCATTATCCGAAGGTTGCACTAAAGACGACAGGAAAAAAAAAATGATAGCACAGTTGGTAGAACAGAGAAGTACAACTAGACGTTAAAATAACAGCACAGTGATTAAGAGTTTAAAAAGCATAGGTGCCCAAGTTTATCTGAATCACGTTCATTTGCTACATCCACAGGTAGCATGTTCCACTGCAGTAGGCAAGAATGATTTGTCAAAGGTATCGAAGGTACCGTGCAAGCGTTCTAAACTCTGGTTGTTAGGCAAACGGTGAGAGGTACGGCTATGTACAAAGTTGTGGGGCAGCTCAGAAGCATGCGTTACCTTGCCTCCTGGAACCTGCCAGTAAGCAAAAAGAGGCCCCGGAGAGCAATGAAGGTGTCCCGGCCCCAGTTTCTCATGTAGCCAGCCGCAAAGTGAGGTAGCCCTGCAGGCACGTCAGCAAGACGTTACTATCGCCTCCAAGCAGAATGAATGCTTCACATCAATTGCGCTACATAACTCACCAAAGTGAACTCCTTCACGCATTCTCATCTTAACAGTTCATTTCTGTGACGTCTCTTACCTGTTTGGCCAACAACTGGTGTGTTCATAAATACGTTTCGCAAAAGTAAGCTGAAAAATTCCCAGTTAATATCTTGTCAACCTCTACATGCTGCATCCGGGCCATGGGAAAGCCGACAACCGCCTTCAGTATAAGCGAGTTGTTGCTGCCAACACACTCCACTGACACTGATATTGTGACGTTGTGACAAATTAGATAATAATTATGATGACACGGCAACAAATGATGTATGAACTTAGGCAATCTGCATGTAGCACAATATAAAGCAACAATTGTCCCACGACACTGACTCTTCATTTTGACGGAAAAAAGACACACTCACAGACACGGACTAACGAAGGAATAAACGACGACACAGGCACACACTCGCAACTGAAAGTTCATTGATGAAATATAGATATATAGCTTTTCAATTAAGCACGTGGTAAGGTTTCTCTCGCCTAAGACACAAAATACAGAATGACTTTCCACATTGAAAACAAATCTTGTGAGGGCACGTGCATGAAACGGAAAGGCAGCGTGGAAGAAACAAGACAAAAATTGCTAGCGCAACGTGTGGCTCAGGAGTACTCCTCCTCTGCCACGATAATGGATGGGGCACTAATGCATCAATCGCCACATTTACTAACGTGAAAAGCTTCTATTAGTTCATCCCCAATGCCTTGGCAAAATGGATGCATATCAACTAGACCAAATGCCCGTTTAGCAATATTAACTCTGTTTATTGCTCAGTTATCATGGGCCAGCCACTTCACACAAAGTAATTGCCGCAGGTAAGAAGTTCATACAGTCAAACCTCAATTTAATGAAATCCTTGATGTAACAAATTATTTTTATTTCCGACAAATTATTTTAATTCCAAATTTTAATAGCATCAAAGAAAATATTTGTTTTACTGCTTAACAAAGTAATTTTTGTCACACAGTCTCGATATAATCCAAAAAACGGCAGGAAGGAGAGGACAGAAGCTTGCGATAAAAAAATCCGTAAACAGGGGGTGGGAGCTCGAGCCGACGTTTTGACAAGAGGACTTGTCTTCTTCAAGGGTAGAACTAGCCTTAAAGAAGACAAGTCCACTTGTCGAAACGTTGGCTTGAGCACCCACCCCCTGTTTACGGATTTTTTCATAAGTCTCGGTATAATGAAGTTTTTGGCTATTCCAAGCATATACTCGGGACCTCTGAGGCCAGTAACTTGAGCGAAAACCTTAAGAATGTCGACCAAAGCAGAGTTCACCTGCATGTGCCCTTTCCCGTGAAACGGTCGAGCAGCAAAAACACTGCTGTGCCATCTGTTGTGGCCATGGGTCAAGGCCACCCAAGGATAAAGAGCAAAGGATGCGGTTGGTGGCAAGCAAACAATGCCGTGGCCAAGGTCGACGATGAAGAGTTTACGAGTTCCATAACCGACAATGTGTCTCCTGAGAGCTGCTCTGCAAGCAAGGCGGTGTGCCAGACAGTGTGACCCCCCAGGACGTCCAGCAATGCTCAGATGTCACAAATGAAGAGTTGGACGATGACTTACGGCATTGTGGAGAGCATAAAGGAAAAACACATGCTGGAGGAGAATTCTGGCGACAAGGCTAAGCTGACAGACAGCGTACCAGTGCCAAGCGATGCCCTTGATGTCCTGTTGTGGTACGCGGGTGCACAATTGAGAGTAGAGGCATCTGTTGCAAGTGTGGACACATCACAGCCCGTATTTTTTCGAGACTGCAGGTGACCACTAATGAAATGCAGTATACTCTCAGTAAACGGAAATCTCTTAAATGGAACTGCTGCCTAAATGGAACAACTGCCTCTGATATGGTTGGTTTCATACTTGATTTCTGTACCCTTGTTCATCTCTCACTAAAAGGAACTCCTGTTAAAATGGAACATATTTTTCTGGTCCCTTCAGGTTCCATTTAACGAGAGTCTGCTGTACTATCACCACAAACGACCTGGAAAGCTACGATGTCTTTTTACTGCTAGAATACCACAATCTTGACTTATCAATATTCGCAATATAACAAATCTTTTTGCTGCAAGTATAACTTCGGTATATGGAGGTTTAACTGAAATTTGCTCGTCCCTTAGTGGTCACCATAAGATGAACATTGTGATGAGGTGCCCTAACGCCGCTCAGAAGACGACGAAGCGGCGCCGAAAACGTGCAAGCACGCGCACTAGAATAGGAGTGTTCACCCATCTTGAAGATGCCTCCCTGCACGTGCCCGCGTGGCGCGAGAGAAAAAAAAAAAGAAGAAAAGGAACAGGCCACGTCGACCGATCAGGCGGAGCCAGAAGCTGGAGCAGAGAAGACGCGCTGGCCTGGTCGGACGTCAGCGTTCGGGAGGCCAACATCTGTTGGAAGGACCTGGTCGAGCGTCAACGCCCGAGGGACCTCGCAACGACACGTCTTCTGTCCCGGCGCCCAGCGGACGCAGAGGAACCTGCGACATCCCGCCTGGCTCCTCTCGTACAAGACCCGCAATGCAGCCACGACTGCCAAGTCAAGGCCCTTAGCGTGAGCGCGGCGTTTCTCGAACTCTTTTCTAAAGACGCTTCGCGTGTTCATTGTTTTGCTGTGCTTTGTATTTGTTTGTTTGTGTATGTTTATGTCAGAATATATGTCTGTGTGCCGTGCCAGCTGCGTCCTCTTCCTTGCAGCCCTCGCGAGCGTCTCTGACACCACGCATTAAACCTGCTCCCCGAGCCCATATCATAACAAACATACTATGTAACCCTTACTTCTGGCTGTACACATGCATGCTGCTGCCAACCAATAATTCAGAATCAGTGTAAACTGCCAAAAAGTTGATATACAGTAAAGTCTCAATACAATAAACTTTAATACAATGAAATTCTTCATATAACGAAGAACATTTTACAGCCTCACCCGTCCATGTAATTTTTTAACTTCAATATAACAAAGCGTGTGTCAATATAAAGAGGCTTTATTGCTGCCACAAAAGAACATGAAGGCAATACAGGATTAAAACTTGTGTGAGTTCTAATGATAAAATGCTCGAGTTACACGTGAACCTTGAAGACGCTCTTTTTAAGTTGTTTGCTGCTCAACCGAGAGTGGCTAACATAGCAGTGCAGCCGCTATTCTGGCAGCAGTTGACCACGGCTTCCAACTAGCACCAAAAAATCAAATCAACGCCACATAAGCTGGTGAGGCATTGTCGATTAGAGCCACTGGGCGACATACGAGAGGAAGGTCGGTGCTGACAGGTCCCTTCATTAACCCCTTAAGTGCAGATTGAATTACAAAAAAGTGTTCCAAAATTGCCAAATTTTTATGACATGAAATGCTTCAGTAACATGTTCAAAACAGAAAAGAACTTGCGAAAATGTTTTACAGCTTATGAAAATGCTTTATTCATCATATTTTGCACCGTCCTGTAATACCCAGGCCCGTAGCCAGGAAAAGTGACAATTTCTCATGACGAGCTCAACTCGTCATAAGCCTTTAATGGGTTAAAACATTGGCTCTGATCAGCCGGTGTTTACCCTCATCCTTCCAGCATCAACCCTTTGACACGCCATGTACACAATTGTGTACACCACTTGCTAATTTGTTAGTTGTATCGACTAGTGGCTAGGAAAGACCCAGTTACATTGAGCTGTGGATGAATTAAACATAATAAATTTGTCTGCATTTAACTTCATTTTGCAGTGTACTGTTGCAGATGATTGCTTTGCTGAAGGCACTACCACGTTCGACGAGTCGTTCGAAGTGCCGTTTCCCGCGAGCCACATCTAAAATATAATTTTTAAATGCAAAGCATTTCTTAGCGAACCTGTGGCACTTTGAGCGTTTCTATCTACGTATCTATCTATCTAGCCGCCTATGTCTGGGTGCTCTCATGATCGCCTCCTTAACTTAGTGTAGACCCAAGTTGGCATGGGAGGGTAACAGGATTTGACGAATATGAATGTCGGGTCACGACATGAATAACATAAAAATGCTGTCGCGTACATCATCGAACCCTTTCCTCCAGACACGTGTGTCACATGCACGCTTAACACGGGCCGCGGTGTACAGGTATGAGCCACAGGTGATCGATAGTTCATATCTACTCAGAAACGGCGAGAACAGACATTAGTAATTAATGGGAGACTGTTAAGAAAAAAAGACATCAGCAGCATTGACCCGATGAATGCAAAGAACAAAATAGGATCCCAGCAGGAATCGAACCCAAGCATTCTGCGTGGCAGTCAGCTATACGACCACAGAGCCACACCAGGTCTGGAGGCTGGCTTGGAATAACAGCCTATGCAGGTGTAATGTCGGTGAAACATCAATTGTGGTTGTGGTGCTGGCTATCTAATTTTACAAGAAAGCAATAAACACTACATATGTACTCCTACGATACAGGCGTCATATCAGATTAATGTCTGTGGTTCCAGTGTTGGCGCCGCTTTTATAGCAGTCTAATAAACATTACAATTGTATTCCTATGATTCAGCAAGTTATATTGAAGCATTGCTCGACTCCAGAGGAATACATTAACGAAATTTACATATGATATTCACATGATTGCACCATTAGGTGCACTTTATTTCGATAATACTGACATATGTACACTAACGTGAGGGCTGACGTTACGCCGCGCCATAAGTTACCCTTTAAACTCCAGCGTTGTCGACGTCCCTGGTAAGCCCATGATGCGCACACAGCTACTACACTTACAAGAACACGTCGATTCACCTTGTAATGCTTGATTCAAAGCAATAATATACAGCACAGAAGTACTCACTGACTGCTTCGCATGAAACCGATTCCCACAACGCATGGGATCTGCCGAATTTTCTTTGCTCAAAATTGACATAACCGAAAACGAATCCACACTACATTTCTAGCCTGAAATTTGATTCTGTTTATGCAATAACAAGGCATGAATGTCAGAATAAATAGATATTATTTATAATTTAATTGGGAATAATTACTATAACATACATAAATTAGCGTATTATGACATTATTTTTGTTTCAATAGAATACTGTGTGCCTTGAAATAACATTGTATCGATTTGACGCATTTATAGACAGTTCTTCATAGGTGGTGTCTGAAAGAGTTAAAGGGACACTAAAGTGAAACATTAAATCGGTTCAGACAGAGTATTCCTTGAGAGCTGCATTGTCATTAATTTTGCCTTCATAGGTTAATTATTAGAAGAGGAAACAAAGGTCAAAGCTTCATGTTTGGATTGCATGCCGAAACTTCAGCACGTGACCGTCATCGTGACATCAGGAATTTCAAAGTCTTTTTACATATTTTGGCAACAGTGGTTCAATGTAATTTTCTGAAACTCGCTACGTTAACACTTATGGTCCCTTGGTACACAATTTAAATAATTTTTACCGATAAACCATTACACAGGCCCTAGCAGACGGCATCAAAATGTCCGACATCACGGCGAGCTGGTGTGGGACCTTCAAGGCAGCGGCGCCACTTGCATTTTCTTTTTACACATTTTCTCACTTACCGAGTGTCTTCTCGTAGGAAGAGCAGTGCTTCAGGTATTGTGAAATTATAATTTTCTATTAGGAGGAAAATTATTTCTCCCTGCAGTGTCCCTTTAACTTGATTCAATCAAGTAATCCACTGTGACCTATCTGGCATGGTGCAATACATAATGCAGCCAAGAAAACAGCAAGGGGACACTGTCAATACGACATTAATGCCATTAAAGCAAGCAACAAGGGGGACATTACACGTGCACCAAATGCCAACAAAACTTGAATACAGTGAATGTCTACTCCAAAGCCTCAGCCATGTAGACTACTACACACCTGCGGAAATCGTGGTGCACGTCTCCTGACGAGCATTGGTCTTCTCGTCGATTTGGTACGGCGGTTGAGGTGGTGTCAGCTGACGCGACAGTGGTGGCAGTTGGGCTCCCGGGACATAGCCACCGAGGACCACCGAACCCAAGGCCAGCTCTCGTACCAGTGTGGAACCGTTCTTCACAAAACTGCAATGCATGCCCGTACAAATTGGTGTAGTGCACCGCATCACTTCACCTTACAACTGATCATCGGAACAGACTTCTGACAGTGCAAATAGCTTCCTTTGTTTATAGCACAACCGTGGTGGAGCCAGAAAATGATGCAGAAAGGTGACAGCCCACATTTGAAATCGTGAATGCCACTGCTGGTGACATTAACCAGAGTAGTAGCAACAAGTGACAAGGAAGTGACAAAATTTAAATCAACGCACGTCGAAGCAATATCTGGTCAGGAAAAATGGCAAGTAGTCTAAAATACACAAGTAGGACACTTATTCTTTGCGTGCGATATGTGGTGCTTATCTGTTTCTTTCTTAAACAATAAACAGGTGCAAAAAGCTTTCACCAGCGACGGGGGCAGCCACTGTGGCAAGAAGTGCCACAGTGGCCGAGAAAGAAAAGGTTGATATTGCAGATTATTTGCACACAGCCCCAAAGAAACAGATAAGCACAAAACATTACAAGCAATGGTAAGGCAACCCACCGGTGCATGTGAGATTACTTGCCGCTTTCCAAAACAAGATACAGCTGTGATATGCCTTTGTCCAAAGTTCATTACTTCCTTGTCATGGGAAACGCAGTTGCTCCACGACCACGTTTCCTGCATGCCAGGCAGTGGTGTGTAGGTGGCACACTGGGCCCGTGCCCCTCCCTCCCTCGAAATTTTTTTTCTGCCATGGAATACAAAGCACAAAATGACACTTGACCACACTTACCTGCCCAGACCCGAAGTTGGATCAAAGTGATGCCCCCCCCCCCCCCCTTCCCAAAATCCTGCCTACGCCACTGGTGCCAGGCACAGTTAGTTTTGATACCGCCATTAAAGTTCGACGACGAACATCTCAAATTAGATCAACTTTTGTAATTTCTAAAGAATGGATATGCCATAAATTGTCCCCGTCTATAACTTCCTAATATAAGCAACTGCCCGAAAGTCAATAATGAGTTTTTGTTAGTCACTTCAACATCATTTTAGCTGCAGAAAGGTATTTCCACCTCAATGTAGAGCTTGTGAGAGAAAACGACAGTATTCTGACTGTCATACGATTTTTATTAAAAATCTGTATTGTCTGAAAAAAAAAGAAACACACCTTGTATAAATGTTTTCACTTTCTGCCTAATCAAGAACACATGTGGTGGAAACATTTCTATGGATATCAAACACTCGGTACTTTATATAACCAATATTGCCCACTAGGTATAGCGACAGGTAAAGACGGGACCCAGCACTAAATAACAATTGTTCCGAGTCATGCAATACCAACCCCATCGTCTCTCCTTTTGCACTAGGTATACCTTTTAAGTTTACAAGAAATGAAAATGAGTACATTGCTTACTTTGACATTTTGTTCCATACTTCGTCAAGCACAAGACAATAAGTGCTGGTCACCACAGCATCAAAGTAGCAGGGAACCAGGTAACGGGGAGTCTTCTTCACCGAGGCAAACACTCGGTCCAGCCACTTGGCAAACTGCATGCAATGGGACAATATCATCATCATCATCAGCCTACCTTATGTTCACTGCAGGATGACGGCCAATGATCCTGTCCTGCAAGAGCCAATCCCAATTTACGAATTTCGTTGCTCCACCTAACCCTCAGCCACTCTCAACCGCACTTCCCATCTCTTGGAATCCATTTCGATGCTCGAACTGGCCACTGTCCTCTTTGTGACGTGATCTCCCCAGGTCCATTTGTTTTCTCCCAGTAATATCTACCAGGGTATCGGCCACTCCTCTTCATTCTCCGATCCACTCTGCTGACTTCCTAGCTCTTTATGTTGTGCCCATCGTTTTTCATCCCACTGCACGCTGGGTGGCCCTTAGCTTACTCTTTTGCAATCCTTAACGCTACGACGACTTAAAGGCAGTGGCATAAATCGTGGGGGGGTCAAGGGGGTCCTGCCCACCCCCTTGTGTTCGGGCTGGGGGGGACACCCCTTGCAAGTGTCCCCCCTTGAGATTTATCTTTCGGCGCCATATTTGAATTTTTTGAACGTCGTATTTGAATTAAGGATAGCGCACTTTCCCTAAAACTAACTCTGAAATCTGAAACCCTTCGAATAAACAGAAACAAAGTACAAGAGTGAAAGCTGCTTGTCATTTCGTGAAGTACTGCAGAGCATGAGCTTTCTAAAATGCTACGGTTACTTCGGACGTGCCTCAAACGTTTATTACGCTGAAGTGTGAAATGGATAATAAAGGATCCCCGATCATCTACCTTTATTTACGTTGACGATTTGTTGGAAGCCATTCGCAATGAAGTATAAATGCAATTGCTCGACTACGATTGTGTTATTTTAATAAAAATTGCCGGTGAACATAAAATTGCTTTGCGAGAAAGATTCTTGGGGCAAATCGTGGGAGGCCTTTTCTAATGGGTTTACTCGATGGGGAATGGAGAAGGCAGAAACAAAAGCTGTAGCTTTACGCGTTATCACAAAAAGTGCTATCATTTGTCTTTCACGGTTCAAACTGAATGAAATGGAATGAAATGGCTGGAAGGAAGGAACAGGAGAGGGAGGACAAGCAGGGATGTTAACCAGTCTAGGAAAGCTGCTATGCTGCTCTACAGTGGGGAAAGGGACGGGCGAGTTTCACATACAGAGGTAGAGCGAAAGAGGAGCTGGGAATATGCTAACGTTTCTTTTGATATTTCATTTGAAAGTATGATTTTAATTTTGATATAATAAAAATAAAACATTTTTGCAAGAACAAAAATGGCCACCATCGCAAGATGTGTGTCCCACCTCGTATTTTTCTGGATTTACGCCACCGCTTAAAGGAGTGTGGACAGCAAAATCTTCCTTGATAATTTAATTTTTGTATGTGGGAGGTAATTTACTGGGGACCCTGATAACGACTAGCATGCGCACACAGCATTCACTGGTAATATAACATTGCACAACTTACATGGTGCATTTGACGATTTTCAAGATTCTCACTAAGTAGTGGAAAACCTCCGAGGGATGACATGAATAAGTATCGCATGACAGCAACATCAGGTGGAGTACCAAAGCGGTGACGTTAGCAAGCAGATGCTACACATCTAACGTGCACCTCCACTTTACGACAGCCTAAACACGCAGCGGCAGCAACAAAACAATGTCGTCATTGCTATCGTTGTCTGCCTGGACGCAAGCAAGTGGAGGTGGAAAACCATTTTGTTTTTGAAACCATCAGACACTGAAATGTTTTAACACTACACGTGGTCACAGTGGTTGGGCAGTAACATTCCCCCGTTGCCTTGCACATCTCTGATACGCTTCTTGCAACTCTTGCTGATGGTTACGCCAGGGCCGTACCCAGGAATTTTTTTCAGGGGGTGTTTGTGTGCAGAACGGCTAACTTTGGCAACTTGTGGTCGCTGTGAAGGCGTGAAAGCATTTCAGTGCCACCCAAAAAGTGAAAGCATGAAAAAATTTCGGGGGGTGTCAGAACCCGCTCAATCCCCCACCCCCCCTTAGTTACAGCCCTGGTTACGGCAACAAGTCTGGAAAAGGAGTCACAATTTCTTTCTAGACTACAAGGTTCAAATAAATTACCTTTAAGCCATCTATCAAAATTAATCGCAGAATTTCTTGCAAGCATGTAACGCTCATGCTGCAGTCAGTTTGCCACATAATTTTGGTGTCTACACTCCTCTAAGGCAAAAGCTACCAGGCATCCATTAGAGTGTATTCATTGGTATTGTTTTCGTAGTCTTTTGAACACTGACATCGCCACTTGTTCTGCAGGCTATGACGGCATGGTCGAACGACTGTGGCAAGTCTGGGAACCCATTAAGACACATGCAAGTTCACAGATGAATCCAATTTTAATTTAACTGCATTCCAAGAAGACCTTCTGACACATCTTTATCGTCTCAGTTTTACACTTTTCCAAAGACAAAGTGACCTTACAAGCTCACACACCTTGCGTCACACTTTCAATACTTTGTCTTTTTTTGACGATTCGTGCAGATGCCAACTAAGCTTGACTTTTCGACTCGTGAGACATATAATGCTTTTGCCTTGATAAATACGATATTTTCTTGCATATAACCCACACCCCAACCTTTAACTGTACAAAATAAGTCACAATTTCGCCTCAAGGGCAAAGCAATGAATGTGATAGCAAGAAATTGGAATGTCACAGGAAGAACGGCAAGCAGCTATAAACTTGCTGCATGCTGCTCAGGCACAAAGGACGCAGGTAAAGAAAACACACAAGGCGAGTGCGAACTAACAACTGTCACAGCTCGACACTTGCAGCGCATTGCTCAAACACAAAGAAGGAGGCACAAAAAGAACGCACAGGTATACATAGGACGAGCGCGAACTGTCACTGTTGTTACTTCAACTAACCCCTATTTTGGTTCTTCTAGCTAGCAGATCGTTCCTTTCGCAAACGCGGCCGCTGCAGCGAGCAAAGTGACCTTCATGTGGTGTATGGCTTCAACGCAAACTTTGCGGTGAAAGCACAAGACATACAAAACTCACCCTCAAGAGATAGTTGTGCGAGCACGGTCGACCACACCCTGTATGCCAAAGCACAAGTTGAAGGCGCACATCCCAACTCCGGCAAAACACTAGACAGTTTTAGAATTAGGGACCTAAGAAATTTGTGAGCCGCCAGGATGCATGCGCACAACGCAAGCCACACTCGGACTCTTGCGCTTGCGTTGTCCCAAGACCCTGCAGTGCCTTCCTTTGGGCGGCAAGAAAACCGCAGAGCGCGCGACCTCAAGAGAAGAAAATAAGGACAGCACTTGGCAGTGGCACGTGAAGCCACGGCTCGCGTTCCCTGTGGGCGTCAATTCTGGTCACTAAGATAAAACTTCATTTGGCTCTAGATGGTACGTATTCCCGAGGCTAAAATTACAGCGCAAATGCACTTCTTTGTCCTTCTTCTTTACTTCTTTGTCCCTGCACCCATGCGAATATAATTTAATATCTTTAATATCTTTGCGTATCGAATACACTATCATCCTTGTTACAGGTTTTGGTTTAGAGCTAGTGTTGTGTGCTCATGCACGGTTAGTTTGCCTTGGGCTTATATATGCATTCGCATGTGAAAGAATAATGCAGTTATTAGTCAGCGCTTGTGCCGTACGTTTCTTTTCTTCGGGGGTGTCTTGTGTGTTTGCGCTGTAATTTTAGCCTCAGGATTCCAGTTGCGGTGTAGCATATATACTGTGATTCTGGTTCAGCCATCTAGTTTCTTTCATCCTGTGGCATAAGTCTACAAGAGCCAAAGCGTTCCCACTAGCTCGCGCCACCATGAGCCACGGGACGCACTTCTTTTTCCTTGGCTAAGTGGCGTGACGCTATAACCCCAAAATGGAAAACTAGCTTGGGTCGCCAGCGATACGACACAAACGCAGCACGGGCAACGATGCAGCATGGCCCGCGTCTTGCATAATTTTAATTTCGCCATGTGTGGCGTCCCGTGCATTTCACTCAACACCGTGTGCGTTTGTATTCTGCCGTTAATATGGAGAACGAATGGAGAACGAATATGGAGAACGAATGTGGCATGGCGTAATCGTCTAAGACAGCAAGCTGCGAGGCGAGGGGTCGCAGGTTCGAAACCCCGGTGGAGTGCTTCGGAATTTTTTTCTTCTGAATTATTTTTATTTGTGGCTTTTATTTATCCCGGACATGATGGCAACAGCAAAAATCCGCCGAGAGTGTCCATATAATTGCTATCGCAATAAAAGAACATGCACATGCAACCCTCACCTTTCAAACACATTTTCCCGTTTTTTGGTGTGGGCTTGCATGTGAGACAATACGACATATGAAAGTGCATCAATGAATCAATGTCATCAATGAATTACCAGCCATCAGGGGCATAGCCAAGGGGGGGGGGGGGTTAAGGGGGTTCAACCCCCCCCGAAAATTGTTAATTTTGCTTGCGTATATATACACGCACACATACAAATGCACGCACGAACATACATAAGGTATGGCTGAACCCCCCCTCAAAAAATTTCTGTCTACGCCCCTGCCAGCCATTAATTTTCTTATCCCCATTGACTTGCATTGCACAAGTTCTGATACAGCCAGCAAAAACAGTACATGCGTACATTTCCAGCCTTAACTTTCCCAAGATATTGCTGTTAAGCATTTAGAAATCTCAGATTACCAAATTATATACATACCTGCCAACCACTAAACTTTGTACGGCCCCAAATTGCCTCTGACAATTGCGAAAACAATTGCAAACTCCCTTTTAAAATTTTCAGTCCCCTTTCCAAACACTGCGATACCAACAAGGTCATGCACATAATGTCACCAGAGCAAAACTGAGAGTTGTAGACATTAGACACTGGAAAGTAACAAATTATAATTACTTCTTTCAAAAATGTAACGATTAACATGACCAATCACTACTCCTGGAAAGTAACTGACAGATTATTTGAAGGTAACTGATTACTCATATGTTACTTTTCTCTTAAAATTTATTACAAGGGCCCTACAAGACTTTTCGAACACATTAAGAAAGCATCGTTGATCTGTAGTGAAACACATGTGAGCCTTGTTGCATTGCATGCAGCGTGGGATTTACAATTTTGTGTCAAAGATGGCCAAAAATTGCTTGCTCTTTCTTTTGCAAACTATGCAGCAGGCGGTACTGACACTGGACAGTTTCCTGCCCATGAAAACATCCTCAGTAATACTTCGATCGTTTGTTTTGAGTTTAACAATTAAAAAAATATGTCTCAGTCTTCAAGAACACCCGTAAAAGTATTTCATCTTTACACTTCTGGTTTCACTCGACAGTCATGTGCCTAATTCTTCATTTTCTCTTACATTATTGTGAGGCGGCACCCGGTGTACTATACATGCATGCTCTTTCAAACACTGCGTGCCTGAGTGGGTCGCTTGCCTTGCCAACTACAACAGTGCTCACCGATCCATGCAGATGTCTCGTAACCAGCGGTACACTTGCCAGTGCTAGGCATCTTGACAGGTATCACTTTGTATTAAGCTAACTAAAACCACTTCAATATGCACAATCTGGATTTGGCTACTATCTGTTCACCAAGCCGATGCAGTACAAAGCTGGTTTTCATTGCTTCTTCTACTGGATCGTGTGTGTAGTGTCATAGTAGTACACTGCATATAGTCATGCAAGTTTCTTGGCTGCCATGGGGCTGTGCCCTGTGTCAGCCTCGCGTGGCACCGACCGACCGACCGACCGACCGACCGATTGATTGACTGATTGTACATACATGCTCATAAAAGCCCACAATACTAATGTAAGGTAAAAATAGTGATCTAAAGAACAGGAAATGTACAGTAAATGCATAATTTCGCCATCACACAGACCACAACAAGCAGTCTCTGTAGAGCAGCACAAGAGTCCTTGCCTTCATTGTGGTGCGCTCCTGAGTGAGGCGATTGGTGATGTACTCCATGAGCCAGTCACCGACGCGCAAGTTGTCACAAACAGGGTGACCAAGGTCATTTCTGATACGAATGTCGGAGAGCACTGACATGATGCCTGCAAGATTTAATGACAGGCTGAAGGAAGCAGGCCATGAGTAATCGTCACAACAGAGTTGGAAATAATGGCTGAAACATGCTTGGAGCTAAAATTTAGCACAGAGACAATGCTACACGCACATCATAAAATCATTTACATCCAATAGATAATAATAACGATTGCTGAAGCTTTACGTTCCAAAACCACAATACGATTGAGGCCTGCCTTACAGCAGGGGTGAGGGGCTCTGGATCAATTCTGAACACCTGCGGTTCTTGAATGTGCACCTAAATCTAAGCACACAGATGTCCTTTGCATTTCGTCTCCATCAAAATGTGGCCACCATGGCTGAGAATCGTACCTGTGCCCTCAAGCTACCCCATCTAATAGTGTGCTAACAAATTTTTAAGTGCAGGGTATTCCAAGCAGAGACTATTCTGCCTACACATTTATAAGCATTTAAGATATACAATTTTTGTCTATATTTTACCATTTGTCATATATGTTAGAATCCAGCCTTTATTCACACTCACATATATTTCACAGTTTAACAGCTTCACTGAAAGACACAATGCACAAAATGTTATTTTAACACGAGAGTTTTTTTATGCCGGGGTCCACCAAAACTTCAGTGACGTATTTCCATCACGGAAATGACGTAGAAAAAAGTTACACGATCAGATGTCAAAGAAAAAAAGTTCCGTCAACGGGCATCGAACCCACGACCGCTCAGGCTGCAACAACAAATGCCAGGCACGCTATCCACTGCGCCACGGTCACAGACTCTAGAGGCTTTACAAACGCGCCTTTTATATCTACCACTCTCCCGGTCGGCGGGGTGGTGTTGCCATCCGGGCGCGGTAAAGTAAAGTAATTCGTCATTACTGTGGCCTCCGCGATTAGCACCTGCAACGCGTTACACGTCCGTCCCATTGGGCACGTTTGCAATAGAAGTTCAATTTTGTCAGTGCCTTAACACACCACGAGGTGGCAATCTTAGACCAAGCGTCGTAAAAGCGTCGGCCTCGCTCATAGCATCACACTAATCCAAACCAAAAATAGCTCTGCGACGCGCGCCTGCCTCGCCTGGCTGTAACACCACGTTCACTGCTGACGAGCTCGCCCCGAGAAAAATTGCGGCTGGGCTGCCGGGGCGGCAGGACGCGCTTTGCGTTTCCCTCTAGTCCGGCCGTGGTGTTCAATCACATTTTAACATGCCGCGGGATGGCAACCAAGTTCAGCGTTCAATATACGACACTCTTCTGGCTATCACACCTCGTTCTCTGATTACGCTTTCACCATTAACTACTACAGCTACCACAAGGGTTTGTTTAATCATTTAACATGGACGTTAGTCATCCGGATGGAGATGTACCACCAATCATCAAAGTGGGTGCATCCACGTTAAACGGTGCAATAACAATAATAATGATATCTGGGGTTTAACGTCCCAAATCCACTATGCGATTATGAGGGACGCCGTAGTGGAGGGCTCCGGAAATTTCGACCACCTGGGGTTCATTAACGTGCACCTAAAGCTAAGTACACGGTAAACGGTGCTATAGCTGCCAGACATCAATATACATTGTGCAAGCTCTCTTATATCAATTCAGTTACTTCTGTAAACATTCAGTCACTTCTGTAAGGGCACGCTTTACTTTCGTGTTATTCCGATTCCTATGAAGGAGGGATCAACCATCTTTTTAAGCACTGGACAGCTTTATATAAGACTGAAAGGGGATATTAAGACCAACAAGATCACGTGAAAAAGAGGAGACGAAGGCAGCAAGTGTGATTGAGTGGTAGCTCTACAGTTGTTTATCAGATGTCTGTCATTTTAATAACATGGGCTCATTTCGAAGAATTCCTGCAGCTGTATGCTGCAACAGTTTTTTTACCTTGTGTAAGTGGCCAGGCCAGAATATTATCAAATCGTTCATAGCAAATTTCAAGCAAAGCTGCTTGGTGATTATATGTGACACCCCTAAGTGTCGGGGCTAAGCCCCATCCCACTAGCATGTTATTGCACCCTAAGCACCAGTTGCCACGAAAACTCCGGTCACTGGCCGCTCACATTTGCTTCTCGGCTGATAATCCGAAAAGGTCTTATTAGTAGATAAACTAGAACTCCGTGATAACGATCACCAGTAAGCATAAATACGAGAATTATGGTAGTACTAATACTCTGGTGTTCAGTGATGGCCACAAACATGCCGATCCTGGCTTCAATCGCATACCGAGAGCCAAAAGGTTCAGTGCACCAATACGCTGCAGCTACTCTGCTCGCCAGTTGTCCTTCACAGGCACATGATGTCGCAGCTTGACAGGTCTCCTATCACTACATTCACAGCCCACAATACAGCAAGAGCAATTCATGGTGTTAGAAAAGAGGAACCACAAGATCAACACTTGTCATGCATCTCATGTCAACATGAAGCATGTTGTAACACAGACAACACTCGTTGTCTGCCAGCAGTTCTCGTGTGTAGAAGTAAATTGTGATTGCATATTCTCTTTCTGTTACTACGTTTAAAATACAACAAATTGTAAGATGAAAAATTCGTAAACAGGAGGTGTGTGCTGGAGCCAATGTTTCGACAAGCGGACTTCGTCGTCTTCAGGGGTGCAACTGCTGTTGCAGCCTTGAATTTTTCATCGCAGGCTTCCATCTTCCTCTGACTCCTGCCTTCCTTTTAACAAATCATAAGGTGTTCCAACTAATTACAAACAAAATTTGCTCACAACTACATTTGAAAAACTACCCATGACATCAGTGGGACAACTACTCAGATCTGTCACGTGTGTGATGTCGCTCACCCAGAGAAATGTGCCATGGGCAAAGGTGGCTAAAAGCTCTATTAGCAGCACTGGTGCGATCTGTATGAACGCACAAATTTAAAATCATATAGGTTACACACTTTACACAGAACGCTTAAATTGGTTTGCTAAGAATCCAAAGGAGTTGTGCCATCGCCTCAATGCATTTGTACAAAGTTGTCAAAATCATTTCAGGGTCCCTTTAATGCAGACTGGTGCACCTCCATGACGGATTCTCAAGTGCAGAGTGGCTCAGAAGCTTTTTAAAGATCTTATTTTATGGGAGCTGAAATATAAATCATTGGATTTCATAGCTGACAAATAAACGTTGGCCCATAAGGTAACCAAATAGAATGAATGCAGTCTAAACACATTTTCCTCTTAAGGTAAAGTTGAACAGAATCAATACTTGGATGTATTTTGTTGCTGATATGTATCTCTATAAATGTCGCACATAATTATTGGTGCTGTGTAACCTCTTTTTTTTTTTTGGCTCTCAGAATATTCATGTCATTACATAAAAACCTTATATATGCAAGTTGTTCCAATTACCACCCCATGTATAAGTTTGAATTCAGTTCTCTGGAACAAATTAAGATGGCCTGCAATTTTTTTATAAACGAGCAAATGGTTATATCGTGTGTAATGCGGAAGCTATAGTTCTTATAAATTTATCCTTTTGTAGATGAACGCAGTGGGGTCTGAAGAGAGAACGCCGCTCTCGGAACACACGGAGACAGTTCATGCCGTCGGGCGTGTACATACTTATTAACCTGCTTTTACATACGACGAGCTCGCCTGCCAAATCTAATACACAACTAGTAACACGCAATGTAACCTTATACAATGCAAATACAATACCCACAAAACATAACACACCCAAGACAGCGTAAGACACACAATGCACCGCGAATGCGGCGTCCCCGATGTTCGACTCACCATGGTATCGTCCCCCACGGACCCACCGTGGGAGATGTCCATCCGCGCATGCTACCAAACCCCAAAGAGCGTCGCTGCTGTTTTCTGTCCACCGGCCTAACCTCTCCTGCAGGTGGCGCTGCCGGCGCCACAGCGCTAACCCTAAGCCGCGCGAGCACAGCACCACTGCTCGCTCGGTGGCTGTTAAACTTAACTGCGACAAATACACGAGACACACGTGCGCCATAAGGTGCAAATGACTTTACAGGGGGTGATAGCACCCTCACAACGCTAATGATAAAAATAAAAATAAAAAATTCAGATGTGTCAAGCTTTCCTTCTAGTGATCATATATGCCTCTTGATATACATCTGAAACTCGATATAACGAAGCCAATCAGACTGACACATGAATTCACTACATCAAAACCTCATTGTCTTATATTCAATATTTAAGTCACTGACCAATTCTCTCAAAAGGCTACAGCAAAAATATTTCCATATAAGAGAGCAGGCCAAAAGGCTTGACTTTAATTACACTAGAAAATGAATTTTGCAGTACCCGAGAGCTGGCAAACACATACACGGTTTGTTGACGCACCATCACACTTCTTTTCACAGCGCTGTACAATAGGTGGAAAGCCGAAAGACATGCAGGTTTGACATATTGCGATAATCAGTGTGCCACAGTTGCTTGTCAAGGTAATCTCAGGTTCATTGTTGGTGCTCAACTGCTGACCCGCAAGGTCGCGGGATTGAATCCCGGCCGCATTTTCAATGGAGGCAAAAATGCTTAAGACCCGTGTGCTTAGATTTATTTAGGTGCACGTTAAAAAGCCACAGGTGGCCGAAATTTCCGGAGCCCTCTACTACGGCATCTCTCATAATCATATATCATGGTTTTGGGACGTTAAACCCACGCAATTATTATTATTATTTATGTTCACTGTGTCAGAATACAGCTCTTCACCAGTTGACGAACATATCAATGAAGCTCATTGGATGCCACAAACACAAGATATTATATTTTATGTGCTCTTAAATTTAGCATTTTTTTCCAAAGCAATAATTTTCAAACTTTGTTAATTTGAAAGCATGTTTTCAACTTGAAATAGTTCAAGAAAAATTACAACATCTCCCGCTAAAGGGAACCATGTGTGGATGCGAAGCAGCGGGGAGATCGTTCGCTTGAGCGGGAGATGGTGTAATATTTTTTTAGGAGCTGGCTCGCCAGGTTCTTCTGACAGCAAAATTTTTGTTGGTGACTTTTTTACTGTAATTTGTAGCTTTGGGTCTGGTAATCCCTAAGTTAAATCGTAAATGCTCTAGCGTATCGTATAACTAATGCTAGCGTAGTTAATTGTGACCATTTTAGCGTCACTTCAAAACGCCCGCCTAAAAACCACAAGAAACTAGCGACCCATGCGGGGAGCGTCAAAGACCACGTGCACTCAAGCTGTGGTGACGTAGAAAGCGCGGTTTTCAAATCGGGGCCCCGCGCGCGGTAGAGATTGAAAGTATGTGGGTGCCTCGGTATGGGTTAAACCTGTTAAGCGCGTGACCCCTCACGAAAACTACCTCGAGAGCAGCCCGACAACAAAGCGAGAGGGGTGCGGAACAATAGGCCTCGCCGGGTGCCAGTCGTCGTATTGTGCATGTGCGCCCCGCAAACGCACGCCGCACGCTTCGACACAGCAAAGAGAGTGAAAGCATGGCTGGCAGTCGGCTCCAAACACGACGTCATTGTCGACGTCATTGTTACTAGCGTATCGTCACTCGGGGTGATTTTTGTGCAATGTATCACACCGAACACGTAGCACTAGTGTCGATGTTGCAGGGCAGCCGATTTTTTGTTTTTTCTCCTACGCTGTTTGACATCGAATTAAAATAACTTCCACGCGACGGATGCCGTTCAAGTTTGGCCAAGAACACCTATGCATACCAAGCGATCGAATGATGGGCACATCTCGATCTTGAAATTTGATGTCAGTGCTCCTTTAAGCTGGGGCGAAGTCCCACACCGTAAGCTGTAGCCATCCATTCAAAGCGTCGTGGAACGCGAAGAGGAACGCTACGCGCGTCGTGTCTTCCCTCTAGCCTGGCCGTTAGTTCTCACAGGGCGAGCGGGGAACGCGGTGACATGCTTCTGACAACGGCCTGCCTCTCGTCATGGCTTTCCAGGCGTGGAAAGTAAACAGTCCTTAGAATGCAAAATATCGGGGGTCCTCACAGGCCCTTAGCCAGGAACTTTTTTCGGAGGGGGGGAGCACTTGCTCAAAACTTCGACTATCTAAGAAAAACACTTATTTTCATCATTTATTTTTGTTAAAAACACCTAATTCACCAAAATTTCAGAAGGGAGGGGGGCCCTAGACCCCCCCCCCCCTTGGCTACGGGGCTGAGTCCTCACATATGCCATTTTTCATCAGAAACCTGTACGGCCATGGTTCTGCACTTTAAGCAATGACGAGACAGGGCCGCCTAAGTAAAGGCCCCGCTTTAGGGAGGGTCCCTGCCCCCCCTGTGCACCCGCCTATGGAGATAACCTTTCTTATTGCGCACTAGCTAAAACCTCGACTCTCACTGAGACAAGGGAACAAGAAAGGCAGCACGCCCACCTTGGAGGCCACAGTAAACGAGGCTGCCAAATCTCGGGAAGTTGTAAGCGGATCCGCCCCTGCCCTCGGCACGTTCTTCAACGTCGCAGCGGAACAGGACTCGGTTCAGGTCGGACAGGGTGAGGGCCTTGAGGATGCTCGCAATGCTCTCTTCATTGGTGACATCAGCCGCGGCAGCACTAGATTCACGTGGGGCTGCCCCAATGTATCCCATATGAGTCAGGTGCCGGCGGAGGTATTGAATTGCAGCTATGCTCACCGGATGAGGGTTCACCCTGGGCAGAGAGATATTCAGTCCGTAGAAGGTAGAGTGGCATTTGCTTTTACTTATTACCAGCAAAGCTGTTTAAGCCAGCTGGAAGAACTTTGGCGTGTACAATGTGTGTACAAAAAACTATCATCAGCATGAATGGGTATGTGCCACAAAAATTGGGCAAATCCCACCACTCAACGCTGGTCCCTTAAAAATGAAGAAGGCAACAGACAGGTGGCAAACACCAATTAAGATTTTTAGACAGGTGTAACCAGCAACTGAGAAAAGCTTTAATAAACCATTTGGATTAACCCAGCGATAAACACCGTGACCGCATGTTTCAGCTTCACTGAAGCATCTCGACGGAGTGCTTCAGTGGTACGTACAAGAGAATACTAGGGAAGGCGAAAGGCAACGGCGGCTGCAAGAAGACCCCAAAGCTATGGAAGCCCTGCACGAACGACAACATGCCTACAGATTTTTGGGGTGCGAACATATCATTTTAGCAAGATGTTTCTGTCACTGGAGTTTGGACGTCCGTGTCACGTGTGCGACTGTCTGTGGTTTAACTCGAACCTCTCTGCGCTGAGAAGCAACCTAGGAACAACCTAGCATCACCTAGCTAAAGCCTAGCAACAACCTAGAAGCAACATAGAAACAACCAGATTAGACTTCAAAATCATCCAGCTTTGCTGTTTCAAGCCTTGCACGACTTAGTGCAAGCTTCGCCATTTTTTTAATTGAAAGATGCTTGGAATGTGTTGATAAGGCTAGAAACAGGGTTGTCATACTGCTTCCGGCCAGCAGCAGCAATCAGAAGCATATGAAGGAAAGAAGGAGAATAATTCTGCCCACCTAACTTTCTCTCTCCCCCACGCGCGTTTGCCTTCTCTTGGAATCTAGTGTGTTACTCCCGGCAGTTATCTTGCCTTCTCGCAACAAGCCCTGCCCATGCCCATTCTTGATTTGACCAAGACGTCCTTAACAGCCGTTCATTCCCTGACCCACTCTGCTCTCTTCTTGTTCGTTAATGTTACACCTATCATTTTCCTTTTCATCTTGCAGCGTTGCCCTCAATATAAGTTGAGCCCTTTTCATAATCCTCCAGGTTTCTGCACGGTAGATCAAGTTCCGGTGAGACGTAGCTGTTATATACCTTTTTCTTGAGGGATACTGGTAAACTACCACTCATCATCTGAGAATGCTTGCCAGATGCACTCCACCCTATCCTTGTTCTTCTAGTTACTTTGGCCTAATGGTTTGGATCTGTGGCCAAATCTGCCTAATGTAGACGTATTCTTTTACCACATCTAGTGCCTTGCTATCTATTGCAAAGTGTTGTTCCCTTCCAAGACTGTTGCACATAACTTTATCTTCCTGCGTATTAATCCTATTGTACTGCTTTCCCTGTCCACTTCAGTAATCATGAGTTCCCTGAGTTACTCAGCAAGGCAATGTCCTCAGCAAATTGCAGGTTACTAAGGTACTCTCCATTAACCTGTATCCCTAACTGTCCCCAATCGAGGGCTCAGAAAAGCGCCTGTAAGCACGCGGTGAATAGCATTAGAGAGTTCTTATGTCCCTGCCTTACACCCACATTTACTTGATGAGCTTGAGCATGTATACTTGCACATGTGACTAGTTTAAGAGTGCGCCTTTATCTGTCATCCAAGGTGGTCAAGCTCCTTCCGTCAGATCAACAGATTAGTTTCAGATGCAGTTTCCGTCTTTTCGGTGAATCGCGTGGGCCTCAAACATGTAGTGCGTGAGGCACTTCTTACAAGTCTTCAACAGAGTGGAATCTGGTTTGCAATTGTTGCAGGTAACATGTGCAATGCAAGATTGCTTCCTCGGCCAGTCTTGAGCGAGCTAGGAAGCTCCCTGAGGCAGTAATTAACACAACGCCCCATGTGTCCGATATACGAGAGGCCACAGGACCAAGGGACATTGTACACAACATCGCTGCGGCATTCCACAGATATTGTCACATGCTGCTTCCTGAAATCTTCAGTCATCACAAGAGACTGCAGTTGTGTCAGCATCTTATCTGTCGACCTCACGGATAAGGAGCTTGACTACCTTGGATAACAGGTAGAGGCTCATTCTTCATCTAACCACATGTGCATTCACATCAAGTGTATATGCTCTTTGTATTTTTGAATAACTTGTGTTGATAGTCTGTGCTCGTGTCTGGTGTCTTCCTTACCCCGTCTTTGCACAGTTCACGCAATGTTCAAATGTACCAACAAGCCCAGCTTAGCACCTTCTTCAGTTGTTGGAACCTCCACAATTGAACTACAGTACATGTTTACGTGGGAAGCAGCGCAAATTGGACAAGGCACGAAAAGGAACGAAGAAAGACAGGACGACCGCTGCACTCGCAACTAGTTTATTTCGAAGAAAACATAGTTAATATACATACATGCAGGTGTACCACGTGTGGCCATGACTTACATATTACAACGGTTTTTTCAATGATTTTCCAAAAAAGACACTTCGCTATCACTCAGAACTACGGATGGCTGGCTGATGCAGTCATTTTTTCTTTTTGCGATATGGAAAGCCTCGATCACTTCCCTGGTTAGCTGATCCTTGTGATTGGAAAGTATTATCGTTTCAGAGAACAGCGGCTTGCAACCACAATCCAAGCAATGCAGTCTAATGTGAGAATACGCATTATTTGTTAGTGATCTCTTGTGTTCAGACAGCCTTGTGTTAACGCAACGGCCAGTCTGACCGATGTACATCTTTCTACATGACAAAGGCAAACAATAAACTACTGCAGTCTTACACTCTACATACGGAGAAGCATGTTTAATGTTGCACTTAAAACGATCCTTTTTTGTCGACAATTTTCTATCTAGCTTGGCACATATTTTTCCGAGCTTGTTTGGCGCAGAAAACACAACATTTAAGCCGTACCTGCTGCCAACCTTCTTTAGATTGTGTGCTATTTTGTGCGCGTAGGGTATCGAGACGCATTTTTTCTTAGTTTCTTCAGGATCCCTGCCTTTTTTTGGCTGCGTTACACTAGTTGCGAGTGCAGCGGTCGTCCTGTCTTTCTTCGTTCCTTTTCGTGCCTTGTCCAATTTGCGCTGCTTCCCACGTAAACATGAACTATCACCAACTCGCCCAATTTTCAACTTTACTGAACTACAGTAGTGTGCATGTAAGCATGGCCAGAGCAGTTATGAAATGTCACTGACCATGACAAGTAATATGGAAAGTGAAATGCTGCCACTGCAAGTGCACCAAGAAGCAAAATGCAAGGAGAAGGAAAAAAACGCAGTTTTAAAGGTATTCTTAATCACCTTTACATGTAATCATTAAATGACCTCAATGTCAGAGCTTATTGCCTCACGAATCATTTGCTGCAAGAATTTCTCGAATCCACCAAGAATAAGTGGAGTTACAGGAATTTGTTGCACACTTTAAGCACTTCTTTCGTCCTGACGAGCGTGCTGGAAGCTATACAGGGAGGGGTGGCAAGGGGGAAGAAGATACATCAGCGTGCGTCATAACCTTGAGTGCGCATCATGAAATACGATTTCTCTCTCCCGCAGCAATTCCTCTGTTCATTAGTGTTGCCTTCGTGTTATTTTAGCACATTATAGAGCATGGCACCAGCACGTGGCAACACCCCGTGGCAAGAAACGTGTCTGATCCAAACACTGCTCCTGACTTATGTCTGCTATCAGCCAATAGCAGCGATCTGCTGTTTGATGACATACACATGGGCGTAGGCAGGGGGGTGCAAAAGGGGCACTTGCCCCCCTCAAGCCACAACGGCACTTGCCCCCCACCCAAGCTATGCCAGCTCTCTCTCCCCCCCTCCCCCAGTCGTGATATAACACGGGTTTGCACCCCCCCAAGGCAAAATCCTGCCGACGCCCATGGACATACACCTGGCACACTGCCCACCAGAGTGAGGACGGGGGCCTCTGTTTGAAGAGAGGGCACTTGTGAAAGAAGTGGCAACTTTGAGCTCCACTTGTGAACTCTATGTGTCAAACTTAGCACCATGAATATTTGGGCAAGCTGGCGATGAATGATGAACCACAGCGCAACTACGGAGACAAGGACGTCCTTTTTTGTCCTTTTTGTCCTTGTCTCGGTAGTTGCACTGTGGTTTATCTTGGCTGAACTGTTCACAGCAGTGTTTGCTGTTCGTAGAATGTGTTGTTTCACCAAGCCCGAATGGTGGTTCAGGACCCATTTAAGGTGCTCAGACCGCCTCTTCCACTGATTAAGCAAAACGGTGAGGGGCTCTTTAAGAGCCCCTTCCAAAGCGAGCAGGCAAGTCATTTTGTGCATAAATGTACCAAGAGCACATACATTATGTGTGGTTATACTGAAGTACTCTTTCCACTATAATACTCAAAAGTTGCTGCTAAAGGGAATTAAGCAATCTATTATTGCTAACTAGCAAGAAGCAGACAGGCAAAGTTAGACTGCAAAAGACAACATGGTACACCAAACATCGTCATATCAACATAGAAAGAAATGGTGAGATTGCCGAATAGAGTGACAGATGAGGAACACCACGCAGTGATAAAAATGAGCCAAAAAGATGTTACACCTACCTGAAAGCAATGACCGAACCTGGCGTGAAGGTGGTGAAGTCCAACTCTTGCACGTTCTGCTCACTCGCATCACTAAGGTCCACCATTTTGGATTCCACAAGAGAGAGATGCTCACGGATCTCGAGTTGGTAACCATTCATCCCTACAATGTACTCCTTGTTCTTCTCCTCCTTTGTTTTGTTGTCCACTTTGACAGTCTTTGCTTCAAAGATGACCTCCTCGATCACTCCAGGGATACACAGCGGCGGGATGCAACCGGTGTCGTTCGGGTTGGTAGGCAGCTGGAATGACGTACGGGCCACCAAGACCACTGACTGGTGCGTGGAAGCACTGTGTCGAGTGATGGCAATTGTGTTGGGGTCAACCTGGTCCACAAAAACTTGCGTGTAATCTTGTAGGCCAAGCTCGTAGTGGATCCGGTTCAGCGCTCGCTTGGCAGCAATGATTCCAGAGTGTAGGTGGACGCACGAAGGCTTTTCAGTTGGATTTGCTGACCAAACAGTGTACTGACGGAACTCATCAACAACATCAATGTGATGGGAAACAAGCTCATCATAACCACGGCTTGATCCTGTAGCACAGCATGCCATTGATACTACAGCAGCACTTGGAAGATAGTCGTACACTGAACGCTTCTCAAAAGGTGACGGGTTGTCATGTGTAATGTCCATGAAAAGTGCATGCGCAATGCATGGTTTAAGGAAACGGATCGGAGGAGGTATAAAGCTTCCCACAGGTTCACCCCCGTACCGGTACACAAGCCGGCCTAGCTCGTGAGCATTGGGAGCGCTCATGGCTTCTCGGATGAGTGAGCAGATTCCCAGTCGATTAACAAAAATGTTGTCCACTTCCTCCTTCGAGGTGAAGAGCTCAGCGATCACGTAGAGGTCTGGACGTACCAGCCGTGCTGCGTCGAGGACGTACTCTGCAAGCGGTAGTGGCGTGCTGTGGCAGTTGTCCAGGCGTATGCCGTGAAATATCTTTGCCGTCTCACAGACATAATCTTTCATGTACTGCCACAGGAAAGGGCAATCTTCAGGCGATTTGCCGTATCGAAGCTTGACACTGTCACCCCAGGCTATGAGTTCGCGCCGCAGGTACACATTTGACCCTGGCTCAGCGAAGTTTCGCAGTGGGTCATCGTTCATGACCCAGCCATTGTGTGCCATTACAAAGGCAGCTTTGTCACTGAAGATAAGCTTCTCAGCCACTTTCAGGTCCAGGACTGGAATATCAGTGTTGATCACAAAGTACCTGCAATTCATATAAAGTGCCAAGCTGAGTAACATCGCTTTTACACTGCTGTGTCCGTAGTACACAAGAATAATAAAAAACAGTATGGAGCAATGAAGACTAAAAGGTCTGCTAAAACTGCAATTACAGTATGGGTTCATGTTGACTACATAATGCAGACAGCATCGAAAGCACCATGCAGGGGTGGAAGCAGGCTTGAGTCTCTTGGAGCAGCTCAGGGAGCAGAAATAACGCTGATTTGGAGCAGCTTCAGAGCATCAAAAGGCGAGTTTCAGAGCGCTGCAAGTCTCTTTTGGGGCAGATTTCCAGGGTCAAACATCATTGTTAATTGCAATATTTCACTCCTGGTAAACACAAAAAACAATACTTCAAACGACTTTTATTCAACATTCAATACTGGACCAACCACACATTCAACAAATTAAAAAAAGTTTTGTTCCCATCATTAAAACATCTCTGCTGATAGAGCAATAACTAAGAGAAGACTAGAGATAAGTGATGCTTTGAATAGCTAAACCTGACTAGACTTCACACAAATGAAAAATGGATATTCTTGCTATATTACAACACCACCACTGGCACGAGCAACAGCCCAGAAAAACTGAGAAATAAGTGAACTAAGCTGAGAAAGAAGATAATAAAACACCACAGCTGACATGAGCAACAACTCAGAGAAGACTAGAGATAATCGAGATACTAATTATATAAAGTTCAATAATGAACAGACTACACCTTCAACGAATTAAAAAAAATATATTCCCATCATTAAAACATGACAGCTGACAGAGCAACAAAGACTAGAGATGAGAGGTGCTTTGAATACCTGACTAGGCTTCAGACAAATAAAAAAATGTTCATGTTATTACAACATCACAGCGAATGTGAGGAGCGACCCAGAGAAGACAAGCAAAATGTTCCCTTCTGAGCCTAACAATAAAAGTACACCCTAATTCCAAACCTAATGAGTGTAGAAAAAAAAAAACTTATGCTCCCATCATTAAAGGGCCACAGCTAAATTTGAGAAACTATGAGGAAACTAGAGAAAAGCAATGCACTGCATAATCAAACCCGACTACACGTTGGAGAAATTAAAAATAAATGTTTATGTTAATCAAACACAAATGCTGACATAGGTGACAGCTGAGAAGAAATAACTGAAATGTTCACTTTTGCCCCTTTTTTACGTGGCCTCCTTTGACTTTTTAGTTTCAAGAGCAGGGTCCATCTCTGTGATGCATCCAAGAACTGACAGAAGTTGGGAGTTCACATCACTCAGTAGCACATTTCCTGTCTCAACATTTCACAAATAGTAATTCAATGCCACATCTGCGCAGACAACTTGTGCACTGGCCAGAAATGACTTAAGGGAGGTTAGATGAAACTGCAGAATAGCTTTTTCATCCTTAAGGTTCCTCGCCTCGCCATCTTCTGCCAATAGCTCCTCGCTTTTCAACTTGAGCAATGCTGAGGGTTCTTCCCTTTTGTAACAAATATGTTTTGGGCTCATTTCAATTAAGATGGCTACGTGCCCCACATGCCATTTTGTATTCACTCCAGCTAACTCAGTTGCAAGTTATGCTGATACTCATTGCACAAATTAATGTCCATTTTCATCAAATTATTGCTGTTAGCAAGCTTTTACACGGTAGAAGATATGCCTACGATATCCAACATGTCTTGCAATGCTGTCTCTAAATCTAAAGCAAAGGTGTGATCAGACTGTATGTTCATCACAAACAGTGTTGTACATTCTGATATGACGTATTCGTATGATATCATATACTCACATGATATGACATACTCGCATGATATCAGTGTTTCATCATTAAAAGCAGATTCTGGTTGTCGTATCACAAGCTTATCATTATGTTACAAGTTCTAGACCAGTTGACTTACATTCTACCACCTCCACGCCCATCCCTGCGCATAGGCCACCCACTGTCCTCATCCCTTTTTCATTGCGCAGCAAAAGACTGGAACAGCCTTCCCTACCACGTCGCTGCTATGACTGCCTCATATGCTTTCATGGAAGAACTAGGTAACCGGATTTCTGTGAAATAATATAGCGGACAACTTTCTGTATTACAGTGTACTTGTGGGCTAGTTGGTTGATCATTACAGCATATGGCAGTGCACACCATGTGAAAATACAAACACTGAAAAACAAAGGAACAACTCAAGCGCATGGCAGAATGGCGAGGTTAGCTGGTGTAGAACTCGTATCAGCGTTTGTTATCTTTGCATTTCTTTTTTGTTCTGTATTACTTATTTACACCAACCCTTTATGTAATACTCTGCCAGGGGTCTTTAAGGAAATAAAGTGAGATGAAAGGAAATTCTCATACATATGCAAATACCAGCAAGTATTCTGGAATATATGGTTGGACAACTATAAGCATTGGACAAATTTGCACATGGGGTCAGATTCTATGGTTGACAACTGAGCTCACTGCTATCATTGTAAATTGAGTGCTGCTTGGCCTCCCTAGCACAAGTTTGCTGAGAGTTCTTGCCATAACTACGACAGGACAGTATTGAGTGCCTTTTCTAGGGGAGCATTTGTATCGAAGGGGAGATGATATCACTTGGGTTTCCTCAGAAACAATGGCCAGCACTGCTTACCTTGCCACTAAAGGATTCTTGGCAGAGACTTCAGTCTTCTTGGGTCCGTCATCCTGAACACGGAGGTAGCGACAACCGCGTATGATGTTCTCCACCGCTGCTTGAAGATGGCTGTGCAGTGAGTTCCACTCGGTGCCATTTAAGTGCTCCAGGTAGCGCCTGAACTCGACACAACACTTGTCGATCTGAAAACACCCACTTGCAAGTGAGAGCTTGGCGCGTGGAAGACTGCATGAGCAAGCACCTAGTGTCCCGACAGCCACTCGACACTTTCAACAGAGCGCAAAAACACCATTTGAAATGTGGCACAAAGAAAACTAAATAGAAAAACATGGAGGACGCCTACGCTTCAATTTTTATTAAGAGTGGAACGGGATGACAGTTCCAGCCTCGTTAGCATTGCACTTGCTACGCTTTGCTTCTCGGTGTACACCGCAAGGAAATCAACGCGTATGCACGTGACATTTGCCGTAGTAAGCTCTCCCAGGGTGCCTATTGCAAGTGCCATTGGGAAGTAGCCAGTATGCCGTTATTCGCCATTTTGCGAAGCATCTCTGTAAGCCGTGCACCTACGTAGCTCCACCCATTGTTGATGCTGTGGCTAATGATGATGATGATGGTAATGTGAATTGTGAGCCGTTTGTAATGCAGAGCTTTAAACCCCTCACACAATTCACATGTCTAGCGCAATTCTACGCCTCTGCCATGCAAAATTACATCCGTTAACACGACTACTCGCCCGACGTGACACCTGTATAAGATATTTTTCTAAAGTGGTTTCAAGCACTGGCATGGCTCTGCGATAGAACGCTTGACTACCATGCAGAATACCTAGAATCATTTCCGGCTCAAACCTCAATTTTTATTCTCTGCATCCATCAAGATTTTTTGCTCACAGACAATGCCGTCGACACTGACGCCACATTTTCTGCGACACGGGACTTTTGACGCTATTGCATAATAGCTCAGCCATAAGTATGGTACTCTTTCTGTCCTTTTTATTTTCTCCCATTGAGTTTTCTTCGTGCTAGTACCACATTTCAAGCTTTAACCTTCTGCTGAATTACAGTAAACTCGCGATAATTTAAACTCTGATCGTTCAAACTTTCGGTTAACTGGACCAAATTTCAAATTTCTTGTTGGCCCAGTATGTCTTCAAAGTATTTGAAAGTCGCTTCATTCAAACTGCTCCACCGTATTAATTCGGTTAATTCATACTTTTGGCTTGTCCTAGCCAGAAAATATGTGCATTAACAATCCCGTGTTGATCAAGGAAGAAAGCGAAAAAAGCCCGAGACGGTCTGGCCTTGATCTGTCACGTGCATGACGCTTAAGTCACTTTCACCGATGCAGTGATGTCTGGCAAAAAAGCTTACTAAGATTGGGAAGGAGGTACTAACTGTCACTGGACACAACACATTTTGTCCCTTAATCACACACACATTCACGCCTTGTGTATTAACGAGTACCAGTATGATCGTGCTGAATTTTCCTGTTCTGAATTTATTGTTTCCTGATTTTCCTGTTTGCACTATAGTACGTGCAAACAATATGATGTGTGGTCCCAGTGGCACCAAGCATCCTTTTTTATGAAGTGCACGCACCACACACGTATCATTTTCACTGCAAGGAGATGAATATCTAAATGGCCAGTCCCATCGTACCAGATCGGGAGCATCGGGGCTATGAGGATCCCAGTTGCGATTGAAGATCTGCAAAGCCTTGTTCATGTCGATGGTGGATCCGTTGCGCCGGTACTCAGGATCACGCAAGATTTTCAGGCTGCCACCGTCAGGCACGGGACCAGTGTTTGGTTGCCCCTTGTCTGGAAAAGAGTGACATTTGTTGAAAAAATAAGGCTTCAAATAGTGCCCCATGTGAAGATTGTTATATTTTGCCCAGCTTTAGTACATACTAAACCACAACTATATGACAAGAAACTTCTAGCAACACAGAAAAAAGTCACAGTTTCGCCGCAACGGCAAAGCAATGAATGCGATGGCAACAAATTGGAATGTAACGCGAAGAACGGAAAGCAGCTCGAAATTTCCAGCGCGTCGCTCAAGCGCAACGGACGCACGAAAAGAACACACACAGGACGAGTGCGAACTATCAAGTGTCACAGCTTGACAGTTAAAGCGCGCTGCTCACAAATAAAGAAGGCATGAAACGAACGCACAGGTATACACAGGACGAGCGCAAACTAACAATTGTCCCAGTTGTTACTTATTTCTGTTTGAACAGCACGCTCGTTTCGCAAACACTGCGCTGCAGCGCGTGAAGTGACCTTCGTATGCTCTGTAACTTCAGCGCGGACATCGCAGTGAAAGCACACGACAGACAACCCCCCTCCCCCCCCCCCCTTCACACACACACGAGATAAGTGCGCGCATCGCTACGAGCAGGGACTACCTTTAAAGCACACCCCTCGCACACTTCCCGCCATCTCGCTGGTGAGCAAGAAAGCATGCTGAAGTCAACGGTGTATATAAATAGCTCGCCGTTAGCACCGTGAAGACGTACTTATGGTGGCCTAGCCATCTAACGCTGCGCGCTGTGCAGCGAGAGGTTGCCCGTTCGATTCCATGCGTCGGAAAGTGTTTTTCTGAATTATTTTTCATTTTTGCCTTTCATACACACACACACACATACACATATACAGGATATGACGGCGACGGCAACGCCGACGGCAAAAACCAGCCGAGGGTGTCCATATAATTGCTATCACAATAATAAGAGATTAACTCAAACTAACGATGTGTAATGCTGTAGGCGTCCATGCAAGGTCACCTCTTCGTGCACTGTACACGCATGCAACATACACCAGAGTGGCCAGCTGTTCTTGTTTCAGCATTACACATTTCTTGTTTTTTTCTTAGTCCTTGAGTAGTCACGTGCACTGTTGCAGCCATCACCAACTCACCCAATTTCCCATTTTTCTGCTGTTAGTTATGTACCGTGAAGTTGACTTCTAGTCGCGCTGTGAGTATATGGACGCCATTTCTTTAACCTCTTCAGGCCACAGGACGACACTTGCCGGTGGCATCCAAACACACCATTTTGTGCACAGTGACCTGTGCTCTTTTTATTTGTAACAAGCTGCAGGCCCAAGTAAGGGCCTGAGTATTAGGGGCATAGGTAGCGTACAAAGTGAAAAGATACATTAATTCAAAAACAAATGAACAATAAGACTGAGCAATAATACAATTCTGAATGAGCAGATTTAAAACAAAGTGCAAAAATAAAGGAAAGACTAAACAATGTCATCAATATGCAACAATGTTGAAGGAGCAGACTATAATTGCTCATTTAGATAGTATACAAAAGGTAGGCAAAACACATTTAACCTAATTGTTCAAAGTCAGCAATACTGGATCGGTGTGCTTTGGGTACCAGACTTAAGTTACAGGGAAAGAAAGAGTACTTGAAAAGGTTAGTTCTCGTGTTCGTATATAAGGAGTTAGATTCAGCATGGCGATGCTTTGTTCGGCATGGCTTTAAAAACAACAGTTTTGGCTAGGAGAAGCATGGCAATTTTTCAGGAAGAAAATTAATTTAAGTCTATGAATGTTCTGTTGTAATAGCAATGTTTGCATGCTATGAGTTAGCATTAGGTTGGTTGGGGAGTCAGTTGAGCAGTATTTGGGAAAAATGGATCCTACCGGTTTGCACTGTACTATTTATTTCCAGGGCATCAGTGTTATGTTTCATGAAAGGATCCCACAAAATACAGGGTCTGTTTGTAAAGTAACAAGACTGGATCTGGTAGAACTAATTTATTGATCTGACCGGTACATATTATTTAGAATCTTCAATATAGTTTGCATGGGCATCGATACACCGATTATGTGATTTACATGCTGCAAAGGATCCCTGAAAGTCAGCTGCCGTGACCTCTTTCAGAGACACTATGACAGCTCGTTGGATGGCGGGAACACCGTCGAAATGGTGACCTTCGTGGCTGCGCTTGAGATTCGGGAACAGAAAGAAGTCTGCCGGGCTCACATTAGGGCTGTATCAGGGCTGCATCAACAATGTAATCACGTTGTAATTGCATTGTAATTGGTGTATTGATTCAAGAATTTGTTGATCCAATCGGTACATACCTAAATGGCACTGATCGGATCAAGTTCTTTTTACCACACCCAGTCTCATGACTTTATGGACAGACCCTGTACATGCATATTCTAGTCTAGGATACATGAGTGAGTAATAAGCTGTTAAACGAGTGTAACCTGCTTTAATTTATGCCTGAGAGAGCAAAGTTTTCGAGATGTCAACCTACAAGTGACTCACTCTGGCCTCTGTCTTGCTGTGCATGCACATGCATGGTTATGTGCTTTCTGGCACTTATATGCATTGCTATAAGAAAAATCGGCAGCATCTTACACTCTCACATGGTGATCACTACCTGCAGGATTAGCCCACCTTTGATTAAGTGTCGATGTCATGTGATGATGTCACGTCGATGACATCACAGACCACAGACGACGTCATCCTGGAGCCATCGGTGACCACCACTTCGTGTTGTCTCTTTCGGTGTCCTGTGTGCTCTTACCTTTGCTAATCGTGAATCACCAAGTGGCCTACACCCACTCACCTAAACCATGTGGTACTTCTGGGACTATTCGTGTTGACACCGATGGTTAACTTTTCGCATATCCTTAGGCATCTGAGGCTTTCACCTTAACAAAGCAGTTGTTAGCACCAGTGCTTGTCTCGTTTCTACCTTGTGGTCTGTTCTGGTTTGCGCTGAAATTCTCACCTTAAAGGGGCCCTCGAACACTTTTGAAGCACCTATTTATTACTTGCAGGCTGTGTCAACTGATGGCTGGTGATAATGTTAGCATAGGTCAAAGCACCGATATCACATGGTTTAGTAATTTAATTATGCAATAAAGTCACTACAACGCTGCCAATTGCATCAGCAGTAAAAACAGTATAAATGCATGCGTATTCAATAAACCGTTTCATTAGAAGCACAGGTGTGCATTCTTTATTGTTAGCGGCTCTTCCGCTGCCATCTTGAATTTAGGTCCGCGTCCGAGCAAGGGCCCCCATCCAAATCTTGTCTGATTATCTTTCACTGTGGGGGGGGGGGGGTGCTTTACGGTATACGAAAGGCTTCTCTCTTTTTCCTCGTGCACATTTGCGAGCTGCCTCGTTTCACAAGTGCAGTACGCTCTCGATTGTTCTTGAAGCGGTGCACGTAATCCCCTTCGTTGAATTGATGTCGCTGCACCCTTGTAGTTCTTTGGGTGGCTGCACCAAACGACCCGCAAGACAACTGTGCAGTCCCGGGTTGCTCGACTGGTAGTGGCAACCGTGTTTCACCCCCCTTTTAATTCCACAAATTCCCTTCTCAGAATAAGAGGAGGGAGTGTATTGAAGCTCGTTGTGAGGAATGGGGGGCAGAGCCTTGCTGCTTCGAAGCGGTAGCGCCCGCTCGCATTCTGACACGCCAGGGAAGCTCATTTCTAACAGCCTTCCTGTGTAAGTAAAACAGTATGGTCAGGCACCATGCTGTTTGCTACAATGGCAACAGCGTCAACCATACATTGCACAGAACAGGCAACAATGGTTACACAGGAGCTTTCAGCTCATTCCTTTGGTGCCAAGTCTGTGGCGAGTAAAATGTGGTCATGTGACCCCACGCAGATCAAATTGAGGGAATAATAATAATATCGGGGGTTTAACATCCCAAAACCACGATATGATTATGAGGGACGCCGTAGTGGAGAGCTCCGGAAATTTCGACCACCTGGGGTTCTTTAACGTGCACCTAAATCTAAGGACACGGGCCTCAGACATTTTCGCCTCCATCGAAAATGCAGCCGCCACGGCTGGGATTCGATCCCGTGACCTTCGGGTCGGCAGTCGAGTGCCATAACCACTAGATTATCGTGGCGTGGCCAAATTGAGGGACGGCTTTCTTTTTCGTGTTTTGAAAGTTCCAGGCCAAATAACTTTGGACTGTGTGCCCCTATCACTGCCATTCTTGCTGAATTAACCTGTTCAACCTTCAGGCTACTCCACCCGCAAGTAAATAATGGGGTGTTGAAAAATGTTGGAGGGTCCCTTTAAAATTGCATTCTGTTTAAATGGCAGCAAAATAAACCACTTACTATATATCTGCACAGTAACACCAAACAGTAAGAGACAGCAATAAAACGAGTGCTTTTTCGCCCTAAGAAAACAATGGACCCTTTGAGTATATCTTGTCTACAAATGATAACTGCGATCCATTGCAAAGCCTTCCCTCTACCACTTTTAAGTCCAAAATGAGACTAGTAATACTGACAATACCAGGATGACCCCATACTCACTGGCAGCCAAGCTGTGCCATAAACATATCTGGTTAAGCATTTCTTTTCCATTGTCTTACAGTATATTGATTCTGCCTACCAATGACCTTCTTCCTGAAGGTGTCAACAAGGCTGTCCACATTGATGGTGAAGAACTCGTGCAGCTGCATCAGTGGGAGCCAGTTCAGGTCAAATACGCGTCTCAGTGCCTGAAACACAACAAGGTGTACATACTGCATTCCTTGGGTGCTTAATTCTTTCACTACTGGCCTTGGGCCACTGACACAAACCAACAGTTTTTCTACCCTGTAAAGCAAATACTTGTTCTTTACCATAAGAGATGTTATCAAATATATAGAATACTCATGAATTGAAACGCAAGAATTTATAGCTAAGGGGGTTGCATGCATACTCTTGTTTGCACAGTCTTCAGTTCGTGTCATACTGGTGTAATTTAGACTGGAACGCTTACATCAGAGCTAAGAATTAGAGATAAGGATAAATACACATAAAATCGGTAAGCTTAATCAAAATCAATCAAGAAGGAGGGGACTCACGTACATCAAGGTGCTCCTCACGTGTGATGGATGCGGGGATTCCCTCGGACTGCCACTTGCCCTTGGAGATCTCGAGGCCGAAACAGTAGATGGCAACATCCAGCAGGAAGGCTGGCTTGAGGTGCGGTGAATTCTTGAGATTGTACGCACACTCGGGGTGCTCTCTGAGCCAGGGAGTCTCGTTGGCCGTATGGTTTAACACAACATCGGTCAATGACAACACCTGACAAGACAATACAGAAGGTGCATCACCACTTTTGCATTTGCACACATGTGACCTCTGTCAATGAAAATTGGGGGAAAAATGTTGCGGAACACCATTAGAGTGACAAAACGGCATTGTAAAAAGTTTTAAAATGCTCTCCAGAAGACGCAAACACAAGCAGTGATGCTTGTGTTGCATCTTTTTGATGCTGCTTCATCAATAGCACCTCCTCTTACCCCGAGATTACAGTGGCATCAGTACTCACTTTCCATTCGTCACACATCATGGTGACCAGTTTCTCCATGTCCTTCATGTCGTACGTGCGATCTGGCGTGCTGAACATGGGGTTCAGCCTGCGATGGTTGCGCAGAGAGTAGGAGGATCGCGATGCCCCTAGCTCCTGGATGGGCGTGAAGTGGACAAAGTTGTAGCCACTCTCGCGGCTCACTTCCAGCTTGTTCTTCCAGCCATCGAAGGAACCCAGGCACTTGGTCAGCACTGTCTGGCACTGGATGCAGTCCAGCGGCAGCACTTCCCGATCCTTGCCACGCCGAAGCACGGGATCGACGAGAAAGTAGCCCGACCCTGCTTGTTCGCGTCTGCGTAGACCGCATCATGGGCCCGTAAGTTTCAGTTTTGCCAAACAGATACGACTGACCTTCAAACATAGTCGTGGAGTCACAACCAGAGTTCTTCAATCGTACGAGTTGCAAAACTGCCCATAGGCTCAATGTATGAAAACCTGGACGTGCCATTGGCCAAAAGCGCAAAGGTCTGCTGATTGCAGCCCTACCTGTGCACGGAAAAACAAGCTAATAAATTATATTTTTTTGCGTTGTGTTGTATAAGCCCGCAAGCAAAGCCGTATTGATGAAGCAAGTAGCATGTTTACATTTTTACATTTTGCAGATGACACTGCCGCCACAGAACTTTTTTACCTTTCTTGAATGTAATTTTCTTAATTCAACGCAACTCGTGCAAGGACCATGATGACTGCACAGTCGTGGAGATGTGGTGGGTTTTCTGTCGTCACTCCAACGTGGCACTTCAGTTTGCTTTGTAACCCACCGCAAAGGTCTAGTGGTTATGGTGCTGAACGGCTGACCCGAAGGTCGTGGGATCAAATTCTGGCCGCAGTGGCCGCAATTCGATAGAGGCGAAATGCTAGAGGCCCACAAGCCTAGATTTAGGTGAACATTAAAGAACCCCGGGTGGTCGGAATTTCCAGAGCCCTCCACTACAGTATCTATAATAATCATAGTGCGATTCTGGGAACGTAAAACCACATGAATTATTATTATTATTATCCAAAAATTCGTCCATGGGCATGTCCGGATTCCAGAACGGAGTTTTGCAACTAGTATGATTGAAGAACTGTGGTCAGAATGACCCAGGCAAATAGACATCAAGGTGTCACCAGCTCTGATAGAATGTGTACGAGATAGAGAAGCACAGAACATGCATGCATGCCTTCAGGGGTGCTCTGCGACACAAATTAAGTACGTCGTATTCATAGCTTATTCTGGTATTGCGTAATGAGGCAATACCAAAGTAGTTATTTGACCACAGAAACCACCTTCTGCTCAGACCCCAGTGACACACTACAGCAATTTTCGGCATTGGAAGGGATGTTTGGTAATGTGACAATAACTTCAGTGGCTGCACATTCTGAATGGCTTGACACGCCTAGTTGCATGTAACATTTGTATGGTCTCAGCTAGGCCACGCTATTGTGACATAAAAAGTACAACAATGTTCCTTATACTTGATCAGACACAAAAGAATTTTTGTTTTTGGTTATCATATTGTTGCGGTGAAAAGAACAAGGAAGCTGGCTCAGATTAGAAGATGACGATGCCTCGCACCACCGCTTGGGCACCAGCTACATTTATTGTAAACACACCAACTTTGCACTCGTGTGCCTGCTTTCTTCGTACAACATTCTGATGGACGTGCTGAGTACCAGTATGGAACTACACAGCGGACGTCACCTGCCTGACGCCCCGATGGCACACCCGCCGTCAACGTCCATGCCAGCGGTCTTCCTCACCCAACCGCGGGACCCTGGGCCATTTTGTGGCACAGATAAGACTGATGTTGAGGAGTGGCTAACCCTGTACGAGAGAGTGAGCGACAGCTGCAGGTGGGACCCGACCCTCAAGCTAGCGAACCTGATATTTCATCTTAAGGGAACTGTGCAGCAATGGTATGACATGCATGAAGCTGACCTAATGAGCTGGCATCTCTGTAAACAGAAAATGCGAGATCTGTTTGGCAGACCAGCCGGTCGTCAGCTGGCCGCAAAGAAAGAACTTGTGGGCCACGCTCAGACGTCAACAGAATCATATGTCGTCTACATACAAGATGTGCAGTCTCTCTGCCGCAAAGCTGACGACGGCATGACCGAGGCAGACAAGATCGGGCACATATTAAAAGGTATTACCGACGATGCCTTTAACCTCCTAATGTGCAAAGATTGCCCAACAGTGGATGAAATCACCAAAGAGTGTCGGTGCTTTGAACAGGCAAAGGGCCGTCGAGTTGCTGAAGCGTACGACAGATTGCCGAATGCCGCCGCGACTTCTTCATGCGAAGACCCACCATGGCTCGTCCAACTGACAGCACCTGAAGACATCACGTGTCTTATTCACCGTGAGCTTGAGGCCATGTCTCCGGCTCCAGTTCATTCAGACTTCAGGGACAACATGCCATCCATGTCCCTCATACAAGCTGTCATTTGGGAAGCAATCGCAAGTTTGGACATGCCATCACTCTGCTCGGTCCGTCACACAAACACTTATCAGGTTCCCCCGGCCACTCGCAGCCAGACGCAATGTTTTCTTCCGCCTCGCCGCAATCCAGCCAAGTGGCGCACTGTGGACGATCGACCCATCTGCTTTAATTGTTCCCATATTGGACACATTGCCCGTCACTGCCACAGCCGCTTCCTTAGTGGTAGTCTCCTAGTCAATACCACCAGCCGCCGGACAGTCATACTTTCTCACCCTACACACCGACTCGGAGAATCAACGTCGACAGTGTCCCGCCAAGGTCCAGCCGCTACCCGTCTCCGCAAGGTTGTCACTCACGTTCACCTCTCATTCACCGCTTCTCATCCCCATCCACAACTGGCCGCTTCACTTCGGGAAACTAGGCGGAGCAGCTCCCAGAGGTGACGCTGCAACTACGACCCGGCCTTCAAATCCTCTACCGATCCTGCCTACATGCAAAAACCTACTGGACGTGGAGGTTGATGGTGTTCATGTCACATTTTTTGTCGACACAGGGGCACAGCTTTCGGTTATGAGCGCTGCTCTTCGCCAAAGACTCTGGAAGGTTCCGACCCCCGCCGCGATGAGCACAGTACGAGTCGACGATGGTGGCACTGCACCTGTTCTTGGAACGTGTACAGCATGTGTACACTGTGTTGGTGGCCACTACACCATTGTTTTATTTACTGTACTCAGCATAGACTTTCTTTCGAAGCATTCAGCTCAAATTGACTGCTCCGAAGGAGTTGTATAGCTGGATCTGCCATTCTTCGCCAACGCCGCAACTTGTGCATCACCCTGTTTATGTTCTGCTGAGTTCACTCGCCTGTCCCCACAAGTTGGTACACCTGTTCTCCTGATGCCCTGCCCTTCCGTCCCAGATGGCGACTATGTCGTGTCGCCGCTCACTGACGTGGTTTTGACGCCAAATATTGCCCTGCCAAGCACCATAATCCAAATAATTGAGAATCGGGCTTGCATCCCAGTCGTCAATTTTGGATTTTCTACACACGTGCTTCTACATGGCACAGCCATGGCACATATGGGAGATGATGAGATCTCTTCTTTGGCCACTGAATCCCTCTCCAGTACCAGCACACCTTTGTCGCCTATTACTTCGTCTTCGTCAACTGCAAACAACATTTGTAGGATGATTGCCCCTGACCTTCCTGCAGAAGAAACAACAGCTCTTTGTCACCTGCTGTCACCTTATCGAGATATCTTTGACTTGAACGACCGCCCTCTCGGACAGACCATCTGTTGTCACCCATCGCATCAACACTGGTGACGCAAGCCCCATTTGTAGAAGACCATATCGCGTCTCCGCTGCGGAAAGGGCCAACATACAAAAAGAAGTCAACAAGATGATGGACAGGCACATCATTGAACCATCAAGTAGCCTGTGGGCATCCCTGGTGGTCTTAGTAAAGAAAAAAGACAACTCTTGGTGCTTCTGCATCAACTACCGTCACCTCAACCGGATAACAAAAAAAGATGTGTATCCACTGCCCTGCATAGATGATGCCCTTGACTGCCTTCATGTATCCAACTATTTTTCTTCAGTTGATCTCCGTTCAGGCTATTGGCAGATTAGTATTGACCGGGGATGGGCGAATATTTGGACGTTTTGAATTCGCTTCAATACGATTTATATTATTCGAAATTTCGAAGTATTCGAAATGAACGAATATATGTATGTATTCATACTGAAATGTTGAAAGGCATGTATGTATGACCGCACATAACCCCCTGTAAAGGTGGTTTCACTGCAGCGTCGGGTTGCTGTACCGTGAAACCACCCTGCCAGGAGAAATCTGCACTGCCACGAAGCCACACTTCAAGGTTAAGTGTACATATTTTTTTTTAATTTAACGGCGTGTTATATGGGCTTATATGCGCTAAGTATAGTAATTTTTAACTTGTAACGTATTGTACCACTTATAACCTGCACCCTACTGCTATTCAAATTTTTATCCCCCCCCCCCCCATTCAAGGTTTCTTCCACTTCATTTCAAACCAAAAAAGTGACATTCACTCATACCTAGTTCCAATTCTTAAAAATATTGTGCAAGGGTCATGACGAAAATGCTCATTTTTCTTAATAATATGTGGTGAGTACTATTCAAACTATTCGATTCGAAATTATTCGACCAAATCACCATTCGCTTCGGATTCGCTTCGAACCTCAAATTTACTATTTGCCCATTCCTAGCGTTGACGAGATGGACTGCGAAAAAACAGCTTTCGTAACACCAGATGGTTTATACCAGTTCAAAGTCATGCCTTTTGGATTGTGCAATGCACCAGCTACATTAGAGCACATGGACTCTCTTTTGCATGGCTTGAAGTTGTCAACGTGTCTCTGTTACCTGAACGATACGATCGTCTTTTCGTCGACTTTTGAAAGCCACCTACAGCGTCTCAGAACTATCCTATCTGTGTTTCGTGCTGCTAGCCTTCAGCTGAATTCATCTAAATGCCACTTCAGTCGCTGCGAAATTACCGTGCTCGGACATCTCTTAAACGCTGCAGGAATCCAACCTGATCCAGAGAAAGTTCGCGCTGTGCAAAATTGTCCTATTCCTTCTTCAACGTAAGATGTCCGCAGTTTTATGGGATAATGCTCTTACTTTTGTCGCTTTGTAAAAAAATTTGCCGACATCGCTCGTCCTCTGACTGACCTTCTTAAGAAGGATACCTCTTTGATCTGGGGACCACACCAAGAGCAAGCATTCTCTACCCTTATTGAGTGGCTTACAAGTTCCCCGATTCTCTCACACTTTTACCCTTCCGCGCCCACTGTAGTACGCACTGACGCGAGTGGTCGTGGCATCGGCGCTGTCCTCGCTCAGCATCAACAGGGCCACGACCGTGTCATTGCCTACGCGAGCCACCTTCTCTCCACGCCCGAACAATTACTCGATAACTGAGCGAGAATGCCTTGTGCTCATTTGGGCTGTCGCGAAATTTTGACCATACCTGTTTGGTCGTACCTTCCGCGTTTTAAATGATCACCACGCACTCTGTTGGCTCTCCTCTTTGAAGGACCCAACTGGATGATTTGCACGTTGGGCATTGCGTCTGCAAGAGTATGACTTCTCCAGAGTGCATAAATATGGACGCATGCAGAACGACGCTGACTGCCTTTTACAGCGAAAGCTGTTATGAGATCATTTCACCGGCCGTTTTTGGCGCCGTAGTTGTCCGCCGCCGCCGCCGCCGCCGCCGGTGTCCGTAACCAGTATCGCTCGAAATAAGAAAAAATTTCCGGGATGGAACGAGGTTCGAACCTGGGCCCTCTGCGTGGGAGCCCAGTATTCAACCTCTGAGCCATGCCGGTGCTTGAATTTGCTTTGCAAAAAGGTCCTATACAGGCTTCATGTCGGGAAGGAACCACACTAGCATATGCAATATAGCGTGGTATAATAGTAAAATAAGCACCAAGCGTCGCACAACGCGAATTCTGTAACCAGGCGTCACACAATGCGAATTGCGCAACGAGTAGGTTGTTGAATGCTTCCAACCCATTACAAAGGGCTCTGCCATAATTCTTCATCGTCATCAGGCACAGCATCAACAAAGTGCGCATAATGCCTTACATGCGTTTAGCAGGTACTAATGCTCTCCGTAGAATGACGAAAAATGGCACAGTGCCTGCTGCCCTACTTCTCAAAAATTACAATGATTTCTAGCGTAGTGGGTTCCTCGCAAGTGCACTTGTATTGATTGCCAAGGAAGCCCATAAGCTCATGATCCACTTCCTCGGGGTCTCAGTAAAATTAAAATGATTTATAGCGCAGTGGGTTCCTCGCAAGTGAACTTGTATTGGTTGCCAAGGAAGCCCATAAGCGCCTGATCCATTTCCTCGGGGTCTCAGTGAAGTTCTTCGCCCCCCCCCCCCCCCCCCCGCCCCGTCTCTCTCCCACGTCAACGTATGGTATACAGCATGACGGGAGAAGGAAATAGCGACCGGGCGTCACCCAATGCAAATTACATAACTGGTGGGTCGTTTAAAGCTTCCAACCCATTACAAAGGGCTGAGCCATAATTCTTCATCGTCATCAGTCGTCGCGTCAACAAAGTGCACATAATGCCTTACAGACGTGTAGCTGGTGCCTCGCTTCTCCGCAGAATGACGAATAATGGCTTAGAAGGTGCTTCCCAACTTCACAAAAATTGTGATTTATGGCGTAGTGGGTACCTTTCTAGTGTACTTGTATTGTCGCCCCAAGAGAGCTTAAAACGGGCTCTAGAAACGCCGCTCTTCCAGCTTTCGCTGTGACTGTGCTGCGGTTTCAGCGCAGGCCTGGCGTTTTTTTTCGCAATCCCATGGATCAACCTGACGACACCGATGCCGACGTAAACATCTGTACTCTGTCCCTATCCGGCTTTCTCCACATGGGTGACGAGCAACAACAGGACCCTGTTTTTCAGAACCTTATGGACCGCCTAAGCTACGCGCCCACCGACCTTTCTCCACGAATGTTCGCCTTGCGTGATGGAATTTTATACCGCCGCAACGCTCAGTCCCACAGCCCTGAGCTGCTACTACACTCAAACCTCGTTATAACGAACACGGATATAACGAATTATCGGTTATAACGAAGTAAATGAAGAATAGTTTTGTCATAGCTACAGTGTTAAAAATAAACGTTTATAACGAATTTTCGGATATAACGAAGTTATTTTCGTGGCAGATGAGACTTTGTTATAATGAGGTTTGAGTGTAGTCGTTCTTAAGCATCTGTGACTGGCCATGCTCCAGGAACTTCCCGACGCTCCTACTGCTGGACATATGGGCATCACTCGGACTTACGATCGTGTGAGGCGCCGCTTCTTCTGGCCCGGTCTCTATCGCTCTGTGCATCACTATGTTGTTTATTGTGACCTGTGCCACCACCGGAAGATTCCTTGCCTCGCTGGTTTGCTTCAGCCTAGTGAAATCCCTACAGAGCCATTCTTCCGTGTGGGCCTAAACCTACTTGGCCCCTTCCCTATTTCTACTAAAGGAAACAAGTGGATTGCAGTCGCAACAGATTATGCAACAAGATATGCCATTGCGCGAGCGGTACCAACCAGCTGCCCTACCGATGTTGCAGACTTCTTACTCTACGACGTCATCCTACACCACGACGCCCCTTGCCAGTTACTAACGGATCGAGGCCGTTATTTTTTGTCGAAGGTCGTCGACGACCTGCTCCGCTCCTGTTCTACCGAACACAAGATCGCTACCGCGTACCACCCTGAAATGAATGGGCTCACCGAACGTCTGAACCGCACTCTAACTGACATGCTTGCCATGTACGTTTCCGACGATCACCGTGACTGGGACGCCGCTTTACCATAAATTACTTTTGCTTATAATTCGTCCTGTCACGACACTGCTGGATTTTTGCCATTCTACCTTTTGTATGGCCGCGACCCTGTCTTGCCCTTCAACACGTTCCTACCCTCTGACATACAATTCTCAGCTACTTATTACGCCCGCGACTGCAATCACCTTGACCACCCATGCCCGAGAGGTCGCTCGTCATCACCTCACAGCATCGCAAGGTTCTCAAATGTGACACTACGATCATCGGCACCGAGAAAAATAATTTTCTCCTGGTTCCCTTGTCCTCCTCTGGACGCCCTCTCGTCGTGTCGGCTTAGCGGAAAAACTCTTTTCTCGTTACTCTGGTCCGTACAAGATCTTGCGCCAACTGTCTGACGTAACGTATGAGATCGCACCAGCCGACGTGTCTTTGCTACCTCACGTCACCAGCGATGCTGTTCATGTCACCAGACTGAAGCCTTATATATCCACATTAAGTGATGAGCGATGATTTGCACGAGGACGGAGCTAAGCCTGCTGGGAGGGTGATGTCGCGGTGAAAAGAACGAGGAAGCTGGCTCAGATTAGAGGAAGACGACGCCTCTTGCCACCGCTTGGGCACCAGCTATATTTATTGTAAATACGCCAACTCTGCACTTGTGCGCCTGCTTTCTTCATGCAACAATATCTTTTAAACAACTTCAACGTGACACTAGGTGTCCTGTGCAGTGCAAAGACCGCCATGAGGTGAGATTTCCAGCATACTGTAAAATCCCAAGCAAGCGCCCCTACCCCCCTCCGTTTTCCGAGAGATTTAAAATATGCGCCGATGACAGAGCAAGCGCCCCCAACCCTCCCCTCCCGCCATTTTCACTGCTTTATTTACTATTTTGCAAACAGTGAATGCATGCACACTCAATAAAGCATTTCATTAGAAGCACGGGTGTGCATTTTTTATTCTTAGGGCCTCTTCTGCGGACAGCCGCCATCTTGAATTCTGATCTGCGACCAAGCAAGGGCCCCACCTCCAATTCTTGTTGGATTCTATAAAACTTCCTCTCGGGCTAGTTGGTGTTGTATCCCAGACGTCATATTTTTTTTTTTTTTTTTTAGCGCAAACAGGAAGAAAAAGAACGAACTGGCTGAGAAGAGAAAACAGTGCACAGGGCAAGCGCTAAACATCAACTGGCTTTATTTAGAAAAAAAGCAAGGGCACAGAGTGTATTAGTGATACGTCTATACATTTGTACGGCAACGAGTTCAGATTATTCAGGTCGATCTTTGATTAGCTATGCTACGACTGCGCGCATGCGCTTTAGGTGATCTGTCTTTTCCGTGGTTTTTTCTAAATAAAGCCAGTTGATGCTTAGCGCTTGCCCTGTGCACTGTCTTCTTCTCTTCTCAGCCAGTTCGTTCTTTTTCTTCCTGCTTGCGCTAAAAAAAAAGAAAAATATGACGTCTGGGATTGTTGGATTCTCTTTCAACGTAGGGGGGGGGGGCGCTCGCTCAGGATCTCACGATATCTCTATAAGAAGTGCACGGTGATTGGAAGCAACCAGTGACGTCACTGGGAGAGCGAAATGGGAAAGGGAACATTTTCTCTCATTGTCTACACAGGCTATGAACTTTCAAGAATAACAACATGAATTCCCATGCATCTTAGCTGAATCCTAGGCACTTTGAGCGTTTCTTTCTTTCTGTCTCTACCTACCTACCTACCTACCTACCTACCTATGTAACCTAACCTACCTACCTACCTACCTAGCTACCTACCTACCTACCTACCTACGTAACCTAACCTACCTACCTACCTACCTACCTACCTACCTACCTACCTAACCTACCTACCTACCTAGCCTACCTACCTACCTACCTACCTACCTACCTACCTACCTAGCTACCTACCTACCTACGTAGCCTAACCTACCTACCTACCTACCTACCTACCTACCTACCTACCTACCTACCTACCTAGCCTACCTACCTACCTACCTACGTAACCTAACCTACCTACCTACCTACCTATGCACCACAGGTGATTGACAGTATATATCTACCCAGGAACGGCGATAACAGACATTGGTGATTTAAATGCGAGAGTATAAAAAAAAAATGACATCGGCAGTATTGACCCGACGAATGCAAATAATAAAAATCAAGATCTCAGCAGGAATCGAAGCCAAACATTCTGCGTGGTGGTCAGGTATTCTACCACAAAGCCCCGCCATGTCTTGAAACAGCTTTGGAAAAAGACCCTATGCAGGCGTAATGTCGGTGCAACGTCAGTTGTGTTCGCAACGCTGGCTATCTAATTTTATAACAAAACTTCAAACATTACATATGTACTCTGATGGTACAGGCGTCATGTCGGGTTAACGTCAATTATGGTTCCATTGTCGGCGCCGCTTTTATAGCAGTCTAACAAACGTTACATTTGTATTCCCATGATTCAGCAACTTATATTCAAGCATTGCTAGACCCCGGAAGGATACGCTAACGAAAGTTACATATGATATTCACACCATCGCACCGTAAAGTGCACCTCATTTCGATAATACTGACGTCCGTCCTCTAACGTGAGTGCTGATGTTACGTCAGACCATAAGTTACCCTTCAAACATCGAATGTTGTCGACGTTCCGGTAAACCCATGATGTGCACATAGCTACTATACTTACAAAAACAGGTCGATCCACCTCGCAACGCTTGACTCAAAGCCAAAAAATGCTGCACAGACAATTACTCACCGATCGTTTCACATGAAACCGATTTCCACAAGGCATGGGATCTGCCGAATTTTTTTAGAATTCCTTTTTGCATTCATATCAGTATTCAACTGGCTCAATCAAACTTGTGGTGGGTGCTCGAGCCGACGTTTCGACAAGTGGACTTGTCTTCTTCTTTCGTTGCAAGCTTCCATCTCCGGCTTCCTGCCGTTTCTTTCAATCAAACTTGGTATGTTAAGTCTAGCGCCACCTCAGAGGACAAAGTACTTCATTTTTGCTGATTAGGAGAGACGCAGGACTTGGTAGACACCATCAAAATCCATGACATCACAGTGTTTGGTGCGGGAATTTCAAGGTGGTGACGCCACCCACAATTTCTTTTTGTGTGATTCCTCGCCTACCAAGCATCTTCTCGTGCCAAGAGCGGTGATTTTGGAATTGTGAAATAATATTTTACTAATATGAGACAAATCGTTTTTCTCTTTGGTGTCCCTTTAAGTGATCCGAGACTGATGGCATATTGTTCATAGTCATGAGTCTCATTATGAAGTGCGATTAGTCAGCTCTATGATGAAAACTTTTAAGCATTTAAATATATTTGTTTTAGAGCAGATGCATAAGCACACAGTGATGTAACTTGTCTTTTGTTTTGCACTGTATATTTCACCGGGCTTTCCTCAGAACCTATACAAAGTTTGAAAATACTCCATTGTATGGTGGTAAAGAAAGACACTATTGTTTTTGTTTGATATTTCTCTACTTTTCTTGCATTTTTCCCCATTACTGATGCCCCATTTTTGTTCGAAGCTACTAGCCCATTTTTCTTGACTCTTGCATTTTCATCATGCCCTGCAACCTTGACCATGATCCTGACCAAACACAATCTTTGACTTCAGGCGTCGTCACCCCAGTCTCTGATCTTTAAATAAATGCCCCCTCCCCCATCTGATTAAACTATAGGACCTAACGATCGACCGTGTGATTCATTGGCAGAATGGGGACAACACAGTTTTCACGTGACGTGCAAGTTCTTAAACTGCATTCATATTCGGTTGCATCAAGATCCTCAAGACACATTTTCAGAAGCTTCCATGAAAGATCGACACTGTACTTGTAAGGACCCGTGAGAGATGTGCAGTGTAGTATATGTGAGGATACCAAAACCTTGTCACTTCACACCCAAAACTTGTTCTCAGTGCTTCTTTTTTTCTCCAACTTCATACTGGTGAAACAGATGGTTTTAAACTTTCTTACATACATACAAATAACTTTAACGAAACGTCCTGCGAGCTTGTGGGACGGGCAAAAGGTCCCACCTAGGTGACGGCTAAGAGTTCTCGAGTCCTGGGGGCTTGCTCGGCCCGCTGTACAGCCCAAAGTTTCTCTTTTTTTTTTTTTTAAGTGTAATCCATGCTGTCATTTGCACGTTGATGTCAGAGAACATAAGACCAGCAAAAGTTCAAAAGGCAAATGGATGCAGTTGTTTTCTGCGTGTCTAGTCTGTTTAGCCTGAACAAGCACTTTCATACAGACAATTCAACTTATAAGAGGTTAATGGAGCATACAAAGAAATAAAACTGTGGCGCTTACTCATCATTGCACGTGAAGTAGTAATGAAAGCTTCCGGCCAGAGTGAATGTGACATCAGCAAAGTATGCCGTCTCATCGTTGGGGTTGTGGATATCGTGGCTCCAGTGAACTTGGTTATACTGGGTCCTCGAGTAGCTGGAGCCAGCCGTGAGTGGGGTGTTTATGAAGAACTTGACGTTCTTACCATACAGTGAGGGGCCCAGGATGAACCGAACTTTTGTACCTGCAATAAAATGTCATACACAACAAGGCCCAGAAGAATCTAGCACAGTATAGTATTAGAAGCGCGCATCTTGTGCGTAAGAATCTGTAGCCTCTCCCACCCAGCCTGTCGTTGTGTGCGCCTTCCCTGTGACTCGAGAAAGATTCTTGTCTGCAGGCAGTCGACACAGTGCGTCCCTACTTTGCTCCTTTATTTACATCCACTTGCATTCAGCCTTCTATTGGGGAACCGATCTACTGCCTGAACTACCATTCGACGTTTGTTGAATAAAATTCTTAGCTGTGTCAATAACAGAAGTTGCTGGGTATGCTATGGTATTGTCCATAGAAAATCGCACACAAGCCTTATGGGAAATAAGTAGGTCATTTCCAATCAGCCAAGGATGAAAGACACGAAGAGTGTTGTGCTAGTATAGGGTCCAGAGTTGCTGGGTCAAAGAAATTCCTTAAAGGGGTACCGACACAAAATTTCGCAGCCGAAATAGCTTGCAGGATTGATTCCATTGTACATGCGCATATCATCTGCAAAATATCAACAGCGAATATGGCTTGGAAGGTATTTTAAATTAATTTTGAAGTGTGCGTGAGCGATCGACATCCTCGCTCTAGTGACACCCTCAAAGGTGACCCTCGGTGACCCCCCTACTTCCCTCACGTGACCACGCTGCAAGTTGTGATGACCTCATAGCTGCCATTTTTTTTTGCCGCGTTCACTTCAGCAGCCTACTTCTCGGCAGCTGCTCGCGAACAGCGTGGAGGTGTGTCACAGTTCTGTGTGCTGACGTGATCGAGCGCTGCACCTGCTAGGTGGTGATAGTTACACCCGGTGGCTTGTCGTTTTTGAAACAGAAACTGACACTGGTCGCTAATGAGGAGCCTGTAATTAATTATCTGTCATGCGTTGCAGCAAGCCATGTGCTGTGTTATGACTAACAGGCCCACAGCAACACACTGCAGCAAAAAAATGCGAGGTAAAGATTTTTGTGTCAGTACCCCTTTAAAGCACTCTATTCAGGCAGAGAAGAAAGGTTGCCAAGTCGAGACGAATATGAGGAATAACTTTGCTCCATGTCACTAAAGAGGGATGTACTGTAATTTACAAAGTGCTATGGCCACTGAAATCAGCTTTCAGAAAGGTGATTGACAAGGCTATAGAAATGGTGATGCTTGTTGAGCTGATTATTAAGGTGGTATTACAATGAGCAGATTGTAATTGACTCACTGAATAAAATGGCATGCAGCGATAGGGGCCATTCAAAGTTTTTAAACTGAACTTGCTAAATACTATACTAGGGTGGCCACACCACTGGTAAAAGTGTCCTAATTCACAAGCACAACACGAATTACCTAGAACTAAGCAACATAATAAATTATTGCTAGCATGGTTTTTGTCATGGCCTTAGCACTGTAGCTTAGCTCGTTGCATTCAAATATGACATTGCTAAAGCATTAGTAATTGATTGTGAACTGCTCGAAATTAGGAAAAGGACAACACTAAAGAAGACTTACAACACGTATTAAAGCATTAGATTTTGATGCACAGGTTATTGGAATTTTCATAGATCTGTCCAAAGCAATTGACAGAGCCGGTTCACCGTAAACTAGCCGTTTAAACTCAGCCACATCTTCAGCCTCAGCCCTAGGTTCAGATGCAGTTTTAGATTCGCATTAAACCACTTTGTTGCATGTGCCCTTTGCTGTGCCCATCGCTCTTACAAAAGATGCACCGTATCAAAACACTATCTGCAATAAACCATTCTTTTGCCCACTGAGTGTGTTGCTGCCATGGGTGCTGCTTCACCCACAACAATAAAAAATATAAAAGCAGAAGCACACTGTGCAGAGGGTCATATACAGGTGATATACATTTGAACCGTCCTAACAGCTAAGCTTTTTACCTTTGGGAAGCCGGTAAATGGTGCTTTCCAAGACCCCATTATTGAGTTGGAAAACATTGATGGGAAGGGCCGACCGTGATGACTCATCTCCAGACCAGTTGGCAATTTGCATGGCGTGCTCCGACAAGCCGTTAGATTCAAACGATGCAACAAGGTGGGGGTCTGCAAAGCACAATATCGAGGCAAGGTTAACTCAAGTTATGGTGTAAATGGGTGTAGTAAAAAACGCTTCTAGAAGGTACATCCCCGGAAGGTACGTCTCCGGACAATACGTCCCCGTAATATACGTCCCCTCAGGAATTGCTCTCTAGGAAAAAAAAAAGTGCCCGAGTGAAAAATTAACCAAAGAACGAATAGTGTGCAAACTCATTTGACAAGAAACTGCACTCTTTATTCAAAGCTTGGCGCAATTTTTGGCCACCTAGGGTTCAGAAAGAACAACCAAATTGTATGTCCAATAGCCCTCAGGAAATCTTTCATGTTCGTCGTCCTGGCAGTATAGTCTTCGCATTGGTATGGGTGCACCGACTGGAGACTGCGCCATCTTCATTGTCACGGTGGCTTCTTGCGAGTGTCAATGGACACTGTGGGGCAGCGGTGCATCCATGTTCCAGGCCTTCGCATGATTGTTCGTTCCCCATCTAGAGAAGCCTTGTGCCACATCACAGAGGGAGCAGGTGTTCGCCACAGACTATTGCTTCCTTTCTGAATTTGCTTCTGTAAACGGCAACATCTTTGCGGGAAGGAATATTTTTCTTTCTCTCTTTGCAGTGAGAAATGAGGGGGGAACTGAAAGAGCGTGCATGCAACGTTTGAGGGCACCCATGTCTGGGGACATTTGTTCCCACAGCGCAAATGGGGACTTTTTCCGGGGACGTTTTTTCCGGCACAGTTGTTCCGATTTCAGACTTCTCATCACGCCCCGATGTTGCTGTACAGTTCTCGCTGGTACCACCGTACGTTGAACCGGTCGATCTGACTGTCACGCAGAGAAACAAAATTTCGGAAAAGGCTGATTTGTGGGCTTTAAACGCAGCTTGAATTTATCATCACACTAGAATGACGGAAAGAAAATTCTACGGTAAGCGCCGTCAATGTAGCAACGGGCGCATTTGTAACTGAACAGTGCCCCTGAACAGTTGCTGCTTGCAACATATGACATATAGTCCAACACTTGGACTATATTTTTGTCAAACTCTACATCAAATCTGCTTTTAATTCTGACATTAAGCAATGGCACAAACCTGCAAGTGCGATCGTGGCCTGCGATTGTGGCGATATTTGCATTACGTTGTCAACAAATCAAACATTGTTTGATTTGTTGACAACGTAATGCAAATATAGCCGCTATACAATCACACTTTGCTCTTCGCAGTTTATTTAAACTAAGCAACAAAACCAACAGCTAATCATGCGCGCGCTCCTTTGGAAGGCATCACTAAACCGGCATCGAAGACAGTACAGCAACATCTTACGCATAAGCGAAACTGCTACATACCTAAGCCAGAGACGATCACACAGCCGCTGCGAGTTGCGTGAAAAATTCAACGTGCTTTCATCGTTTCTAGCTTACATCTGGCGGACAGAATACTTTGGTGCAGCTGACAGTTGAGAGAGGCCGCCGCAACAAAAGAAAAAGAAACGCGCAGAGGTCACCCCGCTAAGCTCTGTTCACGTGAGCTGGGCGGCAAAAATAAACAGGCGGGAGAGAGCTCGCGCCACAGAGTCCGAGGACGTTTTACACAGATTGAAAACACCACACGCCATCGAGAATTGCCCTTTCTCGATTAAATATCGGAGAGCCGTTTGATCCGGCAGGCAAAAGGATTGATCAGCAGCAGCGGTTCGAACAAAACCGAAAGTCAAGTTTTGCGCGGTCTTTCCAAATTTCAGACTTACTTGGGTTTTTGTATTCTCTGTAAAATCTCCTTGGAAAGAACTGATTCATAAGATTTTCTAGGAAAGAAAAACAGGCAAAGCAATGAGACATAGCAAGAAGTAAAGCTATATATATATATATTTTTTTGTTTTACTGAAAGACACCAAAGAGAAAAACAATTTTTCGCGTATTAGTAAACCAAAATTTCAGTATACCGAAAGCACCACCATTGCCTCGAGAAGACGCTTTGTAAGCGAGAAAACTCGAAAAATAAAAATATATATATAAAATAAAATACAGGTAACCCTCGCCGTAACGTCATGGATGGTTATGGTAGTACTGCATGCAATTGTAAGAAACTCCATGGGTGCATGTTACAACCCGGTGGTCGAAATTTCCGCAGCCCTCCTACGTACGGCGTCTCTTGCAATGACGTCACACTGATGGCCACGTGGTAGTTTCGGCGCGAAATTCAAGAACGAAACTTTGACCTCCACTTCAGTGTATTCTAAAAGGATAACTTATCAGTCTATACTAATCTATGCTTCACTTCAATGTCCCTTTAAAGGAGCACTGACATCAAATTTCAAGATCGAGATGTGCCCATCATTCGATCGCTTGGTATGCATAGGTCTTCTTGGCCAAATTTGAACGGCATCCGTCGCGTGGAAGTTATTTTAATTCGATGTCAAACAGCGTAGGAGAAAAAACAAAAAATCGGCTGCCCTGCAACATCGACACTAGTGCTACGTGTTCGGTGTGATACATTGCACAAAAATCACCCCGAGTGACGATACGCTAGTAACAATGACGTCGACGATCTCTGAGTGTGTTTGGAGCCGACTGCCAGCCATGCTTTGCTGTGTCGAAGCGTGCGGCGTGCGTTTGCGGGGCGCACATGCACAATACGACGACTGGCACCCGGCGAGGCCTATTGTTCCGCACCCCTCTCGCTTTGTTGTCGGGCTGCTCTCGAGGTAGTTTTCGTGAGGGGTCACGCGCTTAACAGGTTTAACCCATACCGAGGCACCCACATACTTTCAATCTCTACCGCGCGCGGGGCCCCGATTTGAAAACCGCGCTTTCTACGTCACCACAGCTTGAGTGCACGTGGTCTTTGACGCTCCCCGCATGGGTCGCTAGTTTCTTGTGGTTTTTAGGCGGGCGTTTTGAAGTGACGCTAAAATGGTCACAATTAACTACGCTAGAATTAGTTATACGATACGCTAGAGCATTTACGATTTAACTTAGGGATTACCAGACCCAAAGCTACAAATTACAGTAAAAAAGTCACCAACAAAAATTTTGCTGTCAGGGGTCCTTTAAGACAGAGAGCTAAGGCCAAATATGATGCCTCGATCGACTGCATGAAGTAAAAAAGGAAGACAGAAACGTTGCCTTTAGATCATAAACTGCTACGACTTGGGAGGAATTCGCTCGAAATGTAATTAATGATACGACAGTGAAAAATCTTGCAGTCGCGTATTTCATTTGTGATCGGTGCTCTAATTGTCAGCCAGCAGACGACGAGATCGGTGTCTCGATTGCGATCTCTGCCTCAGCTGGCGCAATAAAGCCAGTCAAGTCCCACCTGTAACCAGACCCTGTTAGGTATAAATAAGACCAACAGCCACACTCTGCATGGTAGAACGTTGTTTAAGGTAAGTAAGTTCAATTCCAAGCGTTAACAGTTGAACAAATACGGGGATTATCGATTGAGTTGTATACGTACTCCTTCGTTCCCTGGCGGACGCAAACGTGACAAAGATCCCGGTGTTGTAGGAAGCCGAGTTCACGGTTTCATCGTTCGCAGTCGTCGACTTCTTGCGAGGACCCAGGGAAGCTGTCATGTTCAGCTCCGACCATAGCCACGAAATTTGGAAACGGCAGGGTCAGTCGTGCGGCCCGGCACACGGGCCCTGGCCATCTTGATCGCACCGTCCCTCACGTTCAGAGAACGCACGAGACTTCTTCCTCGCATAGCGCGCACGCAATTGCGTTTAATAAGTAGAGTAGAGTAGATCCTATAAACTCTGGCGCACACCCACGCTGGGGGATAGGCCAAGAACCGGATAGTTTTTAATTGTTAAAGCGTAGATTTTTTTTCTATTTTAAGAGTAAAGAAGTAAAATGAAAAAAAAAGAATAGAAATAGAAAATCATATAAACAATGAAGCGGAGAATTTGAATAAGAAAGAATAAAGAAATTTTGAAAAGTAGAAAAACAACAGTAAAGATTGATTCTATAGCCTAAATCTCTGTGAACCTTTAAGAATCTCCTGCAGGGCATCGGCAATCTTCCCGTCACTGTATCCAAGAGACAAAACCCCGAATGAAAGTGCATTAAATCGGTGGATTCCGCGCATATGCGGCAACCGCGCTTGTAAGCGAATTTTTTTATTATATTTTACTCACGGAAATCGTTTATATATATATATATATATATATATATAGTCAAGTAGATCCTCCGTGAGAAGTCACAACGTTGTTTATTTCGACGTTTCAGCCAGAGTCTGGCCTTCATCAGGAATGAGGGTACAGTTTGTTGGTGCTCAGCTTTATACAATCTTAAAGGAGAGAGGATAGACCCCCCCCCCCCTTTCTCCGGCCGCCCCCTTCCACCCTTCCGACGATCACTTTTAAGATGTCCGCGGCCTGCATATCAGGCATAGGTACAATAACTGAACCCATATCAGGGTACGTGGACAAATTAATAAGCCACATTCCATGCACTCTCGCGTCGTACGTAAAGGACACCACACATTTTCTTCGAGACATTGCAGGTCTGTGTGTGCCGAAAAACTCGTACTTGGTTACTCTTGATGTGTCCTCATTGTATACAAATATTCCTCACGATGACGGCATAGCTGCATTACAAAACATGTACACAGACCATAGACAACCTGACACCCCAGATTTCTCTGCAATCGCAACTTTGACGAGGATGGTCCTAGAATTAAATTCATTTGAATTGAACCAAGAGTATTTTCGACAAATTAGCGGGACCGCTATGGGCACCAAAATGGCACCCAATTATGCCATCATATTTATGGGAAAGCTAGAATCCGAATTTCTTGCACAAAGTTCCTTGAAACCACTGTTATACATAAGATACATAGACGACATCTTTCTTATTTGGACCCACAGCGAGGATGAACTTCTCAACTTTATCGACACTTACAACGCTTTACATCCAAACATACACTTCACACACACCTACTCGCAAGCAACCGTAAATTTTCTTGACGTTACCGTAACGATAGAACAAGACAAACTTTCTACAACCCTATACCGCAAACCAATTGCAACGGATCGACAACAATACCTCCATTACCAAAGCGATCACCCGCGCCACTGTAAAAACAGTATTCCATACAGCCAGGCTCACCGGTTTAAGCGAATCTACCCAAAAGACGCTGATTTTGACACGAACTCACAGAGGCTAAAACTTATACTCGATAAACAAAAATTACACCGTCTCCCGCTAAAGGGGACCATGAGGCGATGCAAAGCCGGAGCACTTGCACGATCACGTTCCGTTGGCGTTCATTGGGCATGCTACCGACCTCGCGTCGTGGAACGCGAAGAGGGACGCTACGCGCGTCGTATCTTCCATCTAGCCTGGCCGTTAATTCTCACAGGGCGAGCGGGGAACGCGGTCGACAGGCGGGCGAGAGGGAGGCAGCGTAGGAGAGGAGAGAGAAGGGGAGGGGACGCGCATGCGCTCGAGCTCATCGCGGCGTTGCGCAGGAGAGAATTTCGGCATGTCTAGCCCGCGTTTCAGAGGAAGAGTGGAAAGGGGGAGGGGAGAGGGGAAGTGGAGAGGGTATGTGGAGAGGAGAAGGGGGAGTGGAGAGGAGGTGTGTGGAGAGGGTATGCGCATGCGCAGTAAGGGCGGTCACGCCGCACACCACCACCACCACCACTACCACCGGATTGAGCTCCGCCTTAAGATACTTCGCATCTAAAATACCCATGTAATTGATGACGCCGTTCAAAAAGCTAGAAAACTGAAGCGTGATGACTTAAGCGGCCACCGCAACAAGACCCGCAACGGACAAACCTCTGCTTAACTTACAGTACGAACTTCCCCAATGTAAACAAAATCCTTAAACGACATTACAACATTCTGGAACAAAGTGAACGTCTGAAACGCGCATTTCCATCCGCCCCTGGCGTCGTTTACCGACGACCACGCAACCTCAAAGACACACTTGTGCACTCTCAGATCAATACTTCACCCCCTGATAATTCATGCCGACCTTGTTTAAAGTCACGATGTCTTGTATGTAAAGCGATGCGAGAAACAAACAAGGCAACCAGCACACACTCCAAGTTTTCGATTAACATACGAGGAAACCTAACATGCGATTCCTCTAATGTGGTATACCTACTCGAATGCAACGTGTGCAGTATGCAGTACATCGGACAAACAGAAACACCATTTAGGATTCGTTTCAATAATCACAGAGCCCATGCGAAATCAGCCCCAAGTCTACCTCTGTCAAAACATCTCAACCTTCCCGACCATGCATTCGACAAACTATCAGTAACACTCTTAGAAACGGGACTTAAATCAAACCGAGAACGTGAACAACGAGGGTCATACCTCATCCACCGATTTAACACCCTCGAAAGAGGAATAAATGAGAATCCGGGTACACTTGCAGCAATTAAAGCATTAGAAAACAATAACGGCAATAATAACAATAATAACTGAAGAGTTCACGGCACTGCAGCTGCGACGGTCACTGGACAACTGAAAATACTTCCAAGTGTAACTACTCTTTCTAAGTACAGCTGTCATCTGTTTCTGTTTCTATCTTACTAACCAATCAATTGTGCCAAGCATCACATGTCCGACAGCACCCTTGTGCACAATCAGGAGCCCCCGACTGCGGAATCCAGGAGCGGGCCAAAATTGACATTGCGCCCGCTTGCTAGCCTTTGCGGCAATACGCGGTGGCCCCCCTTTCGGGGACGAGACGTCCACGTGGCACTGAGTAGTTAAAGGCTTAACTTCTTAAAAAAGCTCCTTTTTTCCCCACACCGCACCTCAGTCCCGCTGGACACGCCACCGTAAAATCCGTGCGTGTCCGAATATGTTAATTCGAACCACGATGGTAACGATATGTTGTTCGGGCATCGCCTATACTTTATGCCTGTAGCATTGGCGAAAATGCAGCTGCTCTTCCTTTTCTCCTCTTAATGATGATGCGGTGCCGTTAAGATAACGAGAAAAAAAAAACCAGCAAAAAACAAGAGTAAAAAATAAACAAGCGAGTCAAGGCACCGCGCACACCTTGGAGGCAGGGGTTTATTCCTTCGCGCACTTCTGTAGAGATACGGTTCTCCACCTTTCTAAACGCTGAGTGCGCTCTACCGCTCCCCTGTTTATCTCCCCACCATCACCCTCAAATCCCAGTGCGACATATGCAGGGGACTCCTCTATCGTGGGGTTCGATTTCCCTGCACTGCATGTGCTGCATAGTTTCGGTGGTTTCGGCAGCACCATCCCGGACAGCATCAGGGGTGGGGGTTGGGGGGCGCAGGTTTATCGCAGCGCCCCCCTCCCTACTATTAATTAAGTCAATGAATGGGGCAGATTTTGCGCCTCCCCCCCCCCCCCCCCCCCCCCCCCCGTCTTAGGTGGCCCACTTGTGAGCACGCCTACGCCCGTGTTCACTGTCCCATTGGCGCTCCCGTGTGCGCAGTGCCCCAGCACGCGCCTCGAAGAGCAGGCTGCTCCCAAGGCTGTTGTAGAAGAGTTGCGAAGTGGGCTTGTTGGTAAGTCATGACGAATTTGCTGTTGTAGATACAGGGTCCTTGGGCTCTTGCCACTGATCTCCTGCAGCCACAGCTCCTCCTCCTTCTCCTGGACACGATCACGCACCGCCTTGTGAAACCTCTCGGTGCTGTTGGTGACTTTAGTTGGTGGTTGGTGTTGGTTGCTAGCGCCACATGCGGCTTACGCTCCAACAGCTTCGGTACCTCGCATAGCCTCCGAAACTGTCGCGCACAGTAGCCAATCTTTGGGTACATTTGTACTTTGAAGCAACGTTGCTTTGAAGCTCGATCTTCTGCATTTTCCCTATTCCACTCGGTGTAACAACTAAGCAAACGAACACACAACGTACGCACAGTAATGCTCTTAATTTTTGAATGTTTGTTTATCAATGCAGCGCGCGCGGACGTCTAAAACAGCATAAAACATGTGTTCATGTGACAGCTACTCCAGCGAGTATCCGCATTCTGCAGAGCCACGACGTTTTATGACGGCACAAACCGGCCGATAGCGTCGGTCGTGTTCGAAACTCAAGGCATGCCGCGATTTCGCTAGTATTCTGCAGGCATCTAGTAAATGTGCCAAAATGAGGGTTCGAATCCTCCTGTCATGTTGAGCGTCACATATCTGATGGTACTACATAGATACCTTAATTGTGAGTTGGTCCAACAGTTGGCCAACAATTGTGAGTTGGTCCAACAGGGAGCTTGCACGAACGGCGGCGACGCTATGCACTCTGGGTAGGCAGCCATTTTTTTGTCAGAGCCGACCGCGGAGTGCAGTGGCGCAGTCGTGTCACTCAAGTAAGACGTGTTAATTATTTGACTTTTTCGTAGGTGCTAATGCTGTGATTCGACCAGTTCAATAAGCGTACCATCTTACACACATGTTTTGCTTCCTTGTTCTTGCCTCGATGCTCCTCTGAGCTTTCTCATTTACGCCAAGTGTAGCGTAAATTTACGGCACCTTCCCGTAAGCTCTTGGTGAGTAGGGGTTAATGCGGATCTGTCGTAAAGCCGACGCAAGTCAGCGCAGAGAAATAAACATCAGCACCTACGAAAAAGTCAAATAATTAACACGTCTTACTTGAGTGACGACGATCACGGTGTCGGCGGCGACTTTCTTCGCCCACGGCTCCCAGCCACTCGTAACTGTGGCCCTCGAGGGCCTTTCTCGACTTCAGCTGTTCCCCGGTAATAAAACTCGTCCTCAAAAAGGAGAAATTCGTGAATATCGGCGATGTCGACGCGCGGCCACAAGTCCACATCGCTTACACTGTCGTCCGACGGAGCGTGAATGGGTGCAGCCCGTAGAGTCTCGTCTTTTCTTCGTAGCGCTCGCGGTCTTTTCGGCACAGCGTTGGGGTGTAGTCTTCCAGTGTAGCTGACATCGTGCACTACGCTTCTTGGAGTTGAATTTGCGTCGCACTCGCTCTTGATCACACCTGCTAGCTACGCCAACGCTCGCAAACACGACTGCGCCACTGCACTCCGCGGTCCGCTCTGACAAAAAAATGGCTGCCTACCCAGAGTGCATAGCTTCGCCGCCGTTCGTGCAAGCTCCCTGACCGGTTTCGAACACACGGTTCACTGCACGCACGAGGCTTCTTAATTTCCCAACGTTTTCAGCAAAAGATATTAGTGGATCCTGCAAGGCGCGTTAATTGTTGGAATAATATTAATCGAATCAGATATCGAAAGTAATCTATCCCAAACTGATAAGCCGGCTTATGCAGGTGGAAAGCGCTGTCGTCTGCTAGCTTAGCCTCGCTCACGTGGCTTTTGTGTAGTACTTCAGCCTCGCTTCTCGTTTAGCCATTTCTGACACACAAAAAAATACGAAAGTGATAATTTAAAGAACACCATATTATCACCATAGCTTGCAGATTGATTTTTACGAGATATCTATAATATTTTTTTTAACATGCTGATGTGTTTATTAGTTCGTATCAAGGAAGTTCAATCCACACGTGCTTGGTTCACGTGAAGTAACAGTAGTTTCACTGTGCGATCTTCATTCGACTGGCTATCAATTAATAAGCGCGGCTGTTGGTATTTCCATCGGTATTTCATTTGACGTCTAGTTGGTCTGCTGACGAGAGTAGCTCGCTTCTCTCTTTCTACGGCTTCCGCAAGTTCATTTTCGCCGCTACCGCCGGGAATTGCTGAATTAGCGGTGAGTTCGGCGTTCATTTTCGATAAGTTGACGGCTTGTCAGTCGCGCAGTCAGCGTCTTTGTCCCTCGCGAACGCGGCCAGCGTGCGTAGTGACACCGGTCAGAACGCCGGCGTAACCGATAGTCTCGGCACACAAACACAAGTGGTGTGTGCTAGCCCTAACCACGCCGCAGCTCGGGGCGACTGTGAATTGACCGGCCTTGATCGCTCTCAAATCGTCGCACTGCGTCGTGAAAGATGGCCGTGGGACTTAAGGAAGACGGCCAAGCGCCTTCCCACGCAGGTTTGACACGTGTTCCTTGGCATTTCATTCCCTTCTGCGTTGTCGATTACATCGTCGTGTTGAGTCACAAAGGCCTTAACTCCCACTCGCCGAGCTGCCGCTAAGCATTTTTCATTTCCTGTCGCAGGCATGAATGCCGACAAGCTAAACAAGCTCCAGGCTCAAGTCCGCATCGGCGGCAAGGTGAGTGTGCCATTGGTTTTTTCTTTTGCCGAAGCTCGATGCGTCCCAAAGCGCTCGAGCTTGCGTAGTAGTAGCCAACGCTCGGTGGCAACGCGATGATCTGTGAAACAGCCTAGCCTGGTGTCAATTTTACTTTTCTTTAACCATGTTTGGATGTTCCCCTGAATGCGGCGCGGCAGCTTGATGGCCCTGGTGTGGTTTAGTTAACTCGTCGTATAACTGCGAATAAGGGATCCCTTGTATTGCCTGTTTTTGATCGTACGCTCCAAATGCGCCGACTGCGGGAGTGCTTATCCCTAAAAATTGGACCCAAACTGGGCTGCAAATAGAAAACTCGGCGCCTTTGGTACGCCGTCCTTGCTAGCACCATGTCTGCAAGCGATTTTGGCGGCAGCAGCTTCCCTTGTATCTGTCGTAACGTTCGAATCCGTGTTGCATTCCTCGAGCGGCCGATAAACAGCCATGTGGGTGTTATCGTGCCCTCGTAGTTTTTTCCTTCTGTTGGGTGAGTATATATACGAGCAATCGTGAACTCTCTCCTAGAGTTCACGATTGGAAACCATACATTGAAGTGTATTAGAGAATATATAAACCTAGGACAACTATTAACAGGAGAGCCTAATCACGAAAAAAGATTCACCAAAGAATAAGAATAGGCTGGTGTGCATTCGGCAGCCTTTTCCGAATAATGTCACTAAATGTGCCATTAAATGAAAAGTATACAGTTGTTGCCTACTGCCAGTTCTAACTTAGGTATGGGGCTGAAACGTGGAGGATAACAAAGCAACTGGAGAAAAAGTTGAGGACCACACAGCGTGCAGCGGAACATAAAAAGATGGGAGTAGCATTAAGAGAACGGGACAGAACAAACAGGGGTTCTAGACATCCCAGTTGACGTCAAGTGACAGAAATTGACTTGGGCTGGCCATATAATGCGCAGAACAGACAACCGGTGGATAGTAAGAGCAACAGAATGGTTACCAAGGGATGGAAAACACAGTTGAAGTTAGGCAGAAAGTGAGATGGAGTTCGCAAAGATAAAATGGAATCGGCTTGCGCACGAAAGTGGACACATGGGGAGAGGCCTTCTTCCTGCAGGCTGAGATGATCTACGAGCACTGATGCAGTTTCCGAACGTTCAATCACTGGTTAGATTGTAATATGGATCCAAGCTGGTGGAAATATCTTTATTCATTTATTTGGCACTCGTAATAGGGAGCTTGCATGAACGACGGCGACGCTATGCACTCTGTGGAGGCAGCCATTTTTTTGTCAGAAGTGTTCGCGGAGTGCAGTGGCGCAGTCATGTTTGCGAGCATTGGCGTAGCTTGCAGGTGTGATCAAGTGTGAGCACGACGCAAATTTTTAACTCAAGCAGCGTCGTGCACGATGTCAGCTACACTGGAAGACTACACCACAACGCTGTGCCAAAAAGAACGCGAGCGGTACGAAGAAAAGACTAGACTCTGCGGGCTGGACCCATTCGTGCTTCGTGCGGATGACTGTGTAAGCGATGTGGACTTGTGGCCGCGCGTCAACATCTCCGATATTCACAAATTTCTCGTTTTGAGGACGAGTTTTATTACCGGGAAACAGCTAAGTCGAGAAAGGCCCTCGAGGGCCACAACCTTGTTATGAGTGGCTGGGAGCCATGGGCGAAGAAAGTCGCCGCCGACACCGTGATCGTCGTCACTCAAGTAAGACGTTAATTCCGTAGGTGCTAATATTTATTTCTCTGCGCTGACTGCCGTTGGCGTTACGAGGATCCCCTTAAACTTTACTCACCAAGAGCTTTTGGAGAGGTGCCGTCAAATTTACGCTACACTTCACGTAAATGAGAAAGCATCGAGGCAAGAACAAGGAAGCAAACCATGAGCGTAAAAGGGTACGCTTATCGAACTGGCCGAATCGCAGCATTAGCCCCTACGGAAAAGTCAAATAATTAACACGCCTTACTCGAGTGACGACGATGACTGCGTCGGCGGCGACTTCCTTCACCCATGGCTCCCAGCGACTCATAACATTGTGGTTCTCGACGGCCTTTCTCAACTTCAGGTGTTCCCCGGTAATAAAACTCGTCCTCAAAACGAGAAATTCATGAATATCGGAGATGTCGACCCGCGGCCACAGGTCTACATGGCTTACACAGCCGTCCGCACAAAGCGTGAATGGGCGCAGCGTTGCGGTGTAATCTTGCAGCTCAGCTAACTTCGTGCGCGACACTCCTTGGAGTTAAATTTGCGTCGCGCTCGCACTTCATCACACCTGCAAGCTACGCCAACGCTCGCAAACACGACTGCGCCACTCCGCTCCGCGGTCGCCTCTGACAAAAAAATGGCTGCCTACCCAAAGTGCCTAACGTCGCCGCCGTTCGTGCAAGCTCCCTATTGACTTGCAGGCATTACAGCAGGCAGGAATTTAAATCGCCACACAGATTATTACTTAACTTAAATTCATCATTCAACTCAATACACACGGTATCTGGCCTTTGTAGTTCGGCAGAAGAAAAAAAAATACCACAAGGTGTCTCCTTTGCAAGAGTTTCAAAGTATGGTTCTCTTCTGCGGCCCAGTGTTTTTTTCTCTATCAATACCTGTTCTAAAATAATATATGCTGCGAAAAAATTTCAGTCCAAGGCTCCTTTTTTCATTCCTTTAAAGGGCCACTAAAGTGAAACAATGAATCGGTTCAGATTGATAAAGTTGTCACGTCGGCGTGGCCGTCCAAATCGTTGATGCTGGCGTGGGGACAAAGGACCGGCGTGCCGGGGCGCTCGGCTGTACAGAGGAACAGCAGCCGAGAACCGAGTGGAAACTGATTTATTCACAACATGGCGTCGTATATATACTAGAGTTACTATATATGCTACCTTTGGGCAGCAGAGTTGCGCATCTGTCTTCCAAATGCTGCAAGCAACCATGCGTTGCGGAGGAGCTGACACTCGGGCCAATTTTTATATTTTTTTACGCCGCCGCCGCAGTGAACTGCATTGACACTAGTCGACAGTCAAGTTAATTGCCGGTCTTCGACATGCCAAGCATGTCGATCAGCGACATGGTAGGCATGTTACCTTCAAGAGGATAGTGCAGCTTCGCCGCATAGCTATGGTTGCTAGCCAGACCTATGCGCACCTAAAGGTAGGATATACAGTGACTAATATATACATAAGTGTAGTGCCCCCTGGGGACTGACATGCAGTGTACAAAACCGAAACCGAAAGGCACACAAGTGTGCTCTGAGAACGCTAATGCTGTTAATTTCACTATCATAGGTTTATAATAGAGAAGAAAATCACAGTCAAAGATTTTTTAAAATTTTGTGCTCAAACCTCCTAGCACAAAATTTGTGGATTTCAAAGTGTATTTTTTCGTATTTTGGCGACATTTGCTCAACGATATTTCCAGAGACTTTGTATGTGTAGTCTCTGGCCCCCTCAGAGGACATTCTACTTCATTTTTACCGGTTAGGAACTAAGTAGGCCCTAATGGACACCATCAAAATCCATGGTGTCACAGTGATTGGTGCTGGAATTTCTAGGTGGCATTGCGCATTCTTTTTGCGCGTTTTCTCATTTACCAAGAGTCTTCCAGCGGCAAGCATGATTGTTAAATGATTTACTAATGTGAGAAAGACCTCTTTTCTCTTTAGTATGCCTTTAAAGGGGCACTACAGGCAAACAGTTCATGCCAGAGTGAATGCTTGAAAATGTCTAAAACATCAATATTATGTGCGGCAGTGCTTCAGTAATTTACGTTCACGGTTCGCACCACCAGAGGACATTCTAGTACTAGCCCAATATTACGTAAGACCTTGGTATGTAATCACTAGTATTGTAACTACCCATAATAAAAAAATCACTGCACTGAATTAGAATGCTACTTCGGCCTTTCTTTTCATCATCATCATCATTTATTAACCTTTAAAGGCCCCTGTTGGGGTATTACATAAAGGGGGAGCATACATAAAAGAAAAGGGGCGTTCAAACAGTCATTAAAAATACAATAAAAGTGACATATACAAAGGAACGAGGTGAAATTACAAGACAGTCAAAATACACAGGTAGAATAATGCGCTACAAAAAAAAGCTCAGAATACGTTACGCAGCAGCACTCAATAAATTAGTACATTTCGAAATTTGGTGGGGTCACGTACAGTGACGGCAAGGTCAGGTAAGCTATTCCATTCTGCAATGGCTAATGACAGGAAGGAGTTGTTGAAGGAATTAGTAGAGCCATGAATTCTTTGAAGACTGAGGGAGTTTGACAGGCGGCGTGAAGTGCGGTTTGGTGGAAAAAGAAGCGGGTCACGTAAGTGTGGGAAGTTGTAATACAGTTTATGAAAGAGGCATAACCGAGAGATTTTTCTGCGAAGTGCTAATGATTTGATGTCCAAGGATGATTTGATGTTTGTGACACTTAGCTGATGGTCGTACTGGGATGTAATAAACCAGGCTGCGCGGTTTTGGACGGCTTCTAGTAGGTCGACGAGGTATGCTTGATGTGGATTCCATATTGCCGATGCGAATTCCAGTTTAGTGCGGATAAATGTATCATGTGCTAGTTTGCGGATCACAGGTGATGATGATGATAGCGACCATCTAATGAATCCCAGGGATTTGTTAGTTGCAATAACCAGATTATGAATTATGTTCCGACCATGTAAGCTTGCTTGTGATGGTAACCCCGAGGTATCTGTACGATTGAACCAGCTCAATAGGAAGAGAATGCAAAGAGTAGGAGTATGATATGAGAGAGTGTTTCCGCAATACGTGCATGGACTTACATTTTTTGACGTTTAGTTGCATGAGCCACTGAGTGCACCATTTTTCAATTGTAGCGAGATCACGTTGTAAAAGCATTTGATCGTTATGTGAGCTTACACGGCGGTACAGGACGCAGTCATCGGCACAGAGCTGGATGGATGATGAAATACCGGCGGGAAGGTCATTAATGAAAATTGAAAACAAAAGGGGTCCAAGGACTGAACCTTGCGGTTCTCCTGATAATACTTTGGTGACTTTAGAGTGGCGGTTCCCGATCACTGTGAACTGCGATCTGCCAATTGGGAAACAACGGATCCAACCGAGATTAGTGGATGGATGGATAAGCTATTTACTTTGACCAGATAAGCTATTTACTTTGACCATTAGCTTCGATTCCTAGAAGGACCGTTGATGACATGGGTGGGTGGCCGAAAGGTTTCGTTTTTGCTAGGCTCTGCTCCACTGGTGCAGTTGCATCTCGAGAGTAGTTTCGTTATTGCATATTGTTACGAGGGCTCTGCTGGCTTGCGAAGCTCGCTATAACTGCAATTTAGAGAAACTGCCATGCCTACAGGATGTCTGTGGATGCCCAAATTGTGTATGCCACTTCACCAAGAGCAGCAACAAAATTGACTTTCCAATGGACGCCACAGAAGGAGAGCCTACGCTCCAAGTGCCCCACTTTTGCGACACTGGGATGAACAACAAAAAAAATCTACTTGTGTGCTCACTGCATTTTCGTGCAGAGGATTACAAAACCAAGCGCAGCAAAGGGAAGGCGTGTTTCATGCCCTTTGCATTACTGCTTCCCTGCGGAGCTTTTTGGTCGGTCTTGTCAGGATCCTGCATGCCCATGTAAGGGAAATATAATTAAAAAATGGTTTCACAGTTTTAAAATGTAAGACTGGGTTTTAGGAAGGGCTACATATCATTCTCGTGGCAGCTTTCGTAAACAGTCCCCCTACATTCTTCAAACTGAGTTGCCAGGTACCTTCCGCAGGACTCCTTGGAGGGGATAAACATTGGTCCAATGTGGATCACACAAGTGAAGACTGCGCGCACTGTGCTACACTTTGTACATGGATTGATCGTGTCGCATTTCAGTGGTGCGGCATGCCAGTGGTTAAGCAGAAGCTCACTGAACGGCGCCGAACAAATACAGTGACAGAAGGGCTGCTTCAAACTGTTATTTTTGTTAGTAACTGCTACGAATCTGCTCCGAAATGGCACTGAGAAAAATTAGGACGAGGGACTTTAACCGTGTGGCCAACTCGCAAGCTCCAAAGAAACCAAAAACCATCTGTGTCTTATCATCCTAGTATGCTACTAGTATGCAGCTTTATCGGCTGTGATGTCATTTATTCAAAAAGAAGTGGCATATCAAGCATATAGCTCATTTAGTTGTTATTTTTTTAATTTGGCATGTAGACAGTTTTGGTGAAATGTGAAAATGACCGAGATTGCTTGGATCTCATACCGATTATCAGCTGCTGCTTTGGCAACAGTTATATGCCAGTGTGGTTACTTGTATAATGTGGTGCTCAGCTTTACCAGTTTGATTTCATTCCTGTCGCAAGTACTGGTATTTTAAATAAATAACTCATTTCATGATGCATTTGATAAGCAACCATCTTTTTAATTGTTAATTTCTTGCAATTTATATTGATAGTTGTCTGTGACAATAAATACTAATGTTTATAAGATGCTTCGGCAGTTCGCTGAACTTCAGGAGTTGTTGGCATATTTTGCCCTCCTAAACCACCAATAGCTGCTCCAAACTAGCATTTTTCCTGCTCCAGAAACACCTATGGCTGCTCCAAAGTGGTACTTTTTCCGCTCTGAAATCTGCGCCAAAAAGTGAAAAGTCACTTCCATCACTGTAAATATAATACAAATACAAAGACTAGTTTCAGTTGTGACTTGCCGATCAGAATGCACAGCCACTGGTGTACGGTACCTGTCGTATGACTATGACTAAATGTTGCTTGTGATGCTGAAAATTGCCCATGTGTGACATTGAAGTTGGAGCTGAGGGTTTCAAATAAAATTGCAAGTAATTTTCTTTTTTTCAACATTGCTTCTTGATCCGCAATGTAACTGCATTCCACAGTACCAGTAGTATTGAAGAGAACGATATGCAGAATTTGTGTTGCAGGACCCCTTCATATTTTTTTTTCTCCTTTTGTTCAGGTCCTGTGAACATAATGCACTAAATGGTCTGTTAAGCTCCCACAATTGGTTCATTAACAGGCTTGGTTAAAAGCACGTATTACTACGTGAATCAATGGAAGCAATCTTCTATCCATAACAGGGCACAGCACGCCGGAAGAAAAAGGTGGTCCACAGGACAGCCACAACAGATGACAAGAAGCTGCAGAGTTCCCTCAAGAAGCTCACTGTAAATAACATCCCAGGAATCGAAGAGGTGAGCTGTGATGTTTTGTAAGCACCAATTCAGGTTCCAAGTAGCAGCATGCCATACATATCCAGAAAATAATGGAAATATTGTGAGGTAATGACTGTCAAAGGTTTACACAGAATTAGTAAGCAGGTAAGTTGCTGCAATGTTAGGTTTATTGGTCTCTGGTTAGGCTCTGCACCATCAGGTGTCGCTGCAAGCGTTGTCCATCTCCTCCATGTCTTGGATAACCCGGCCACACTGTGGCGTACATTGTTTACAAAGGGTACCTGCATGATGACTATATCGCTACACTCCATTGCTATGCCGTCTGCTCGCTGCCCAACGCACGCGTGGCTGCATTTGTGAGTGACATTTTACAAATGGCAACTATGTGCCCCATTGGTGCGATGTAGCAGTGAAAATGTGTTGCACTACAAAAAAGATAGCCACCTGCTCGTTGTGATGTGTGCCTGTAACGTAATCGGGTGTGAAGAGGAGATTGTTGGATCAAACATTTGGTGCAGTGTTGTACTTCTTCTGGAATGTCAGTGACATGGCAATATTTAAATTTACAGTCAGTACTAATTGCTGCAGTCCCAGATTGTGCCCAGCTTCTGAGTAGAGCATGTTGCCCTATTTGTCCATGTGCAGGTAAACATGATCAAGGAAGATGGCTCGGTGATCCATTTCAACAACCCCAAAGTTCAGGCTTCCTTGGCAGCCAACACATTTGCAGTCACGGGCCATGCTGAGACAAAACGTGAGTAGTGGCTACTAAGGAAGGAAAAGCTTTTGGCTCACAATGTTTTTACCCCCTCAGAAATGGCATTTCTGTTCATTTAGCATTTCCTTACTTTTCTGATGAGAAATGTTCTTATGGGAACAGAGCTGCTGCTGCATTTCTTTCTCTGTGAAGTACACACTCATGATTCAAGTGTAGTCTTTATTGGGCCCTACGAATATGTGCACAAAAGTGAACTGAAAGCTTACTTATTTGCAGTTTTGTATGAGCTTCAGAATTTTCACCCTCTGAGGGTTGAATTTTTTCGCGAAATCTAGTCCGAAATTGTGTGATTTTTTTATTGCTGAAATAAATTCTTCAGGCGATTCTGTGTCAAAAAAATTGTCATAAAATTTTTTTTCGTGACAAAAAATTTTTGTTACATACGCATGGTTTATTCCTAGTAAAATCAAGCAAAATCCTAAAAGAAGGAACTGGACAGATTTTATAAATAAAAGTTATGCATTATCCTCGTCTTGACAAACTGAAATCCAATGAATCAGATTCTGATTCGGCACTTGGGGAATAGGCCGCATCGGAAGAATCGCTGCTCGACTCACCGTGAGCGGAGTTAGGCCTAGCAATGACTCCGAGCAGTAGACGCGCCGGCCGCGGTGCCCGATGTTTGTTTCAGAGTACGTAAGGCTAGATCGCGAGTACAAGGAGTCGTCCCGCGATTATCTTCGTCACGACATCCGAAGTGTTGATAAGCAGAACCTCCAACCGCTGATCCGACGAGTCAACGCTAAAGGGTCGGTCCAAGACGCGCGCTTACGATGTTAGCTACGAGCGCGGCGCGCCATCGTAATCTGATCGATCTTCCGCTTGCAGTTCCAAACTAAAACGTAGTTCTATTCTACATAATCGTCGAGTCGTGAACACAGAATGAGTGCGAACGCATCACAAAGACCGCGACTTTCGACAGCCGTGACCTCGTGACGCGCAAGCCGCAGCCGATGATCTCCCGAAGCGAGCATCGGACCAATGGCGAGGCGCGCTAGGGCAACATCGCGGACGCGGCCAATCGGAGGCCTCGAAACGACCTTTGGACATTTGCTTTTTGTGCGCTTGTTTTCGAAGGAAGGAGCCAGCTGAGGCGGGGAATTTGAAGACTGAGAAATGCTCTTTCCGACGAGACCAAAATATCGGCGCCCAGTGGCGTCGTTGCGGAGCTATGATTTTTTGAAAATCATTTTTTTTTGCGATTTCCGCAATAAGTTCCGCCACCTTGGCAGGCATAACAAATTTTTTAAAGCACTTTTACGTGGTTTTTGGTGAAGATATTTGGGAATCTGATAGAAAAAGGTCTACAGAAACTAAAAATGTGATCTTCAAGAAATCTTTTTTTTTTTTTGCCATTTTTCGCGATACGAAAGCCTCGGCCCCCCTTGAGGGGAGACACTGGTCTGAAAACTGCTTGTCTTAGTATTTCTCGCTGAAATTTAGACACAGTATGTATTTTCGACTGCTGAAAACAAATATGCAATTACTTTTTGTCTATCATGCACGGATTTTAAGATATTGACTTCCATACACTTGCATTCTGCCCAGACTTTTGACAGCTTTCTCACAAAAGACCTTTATGAATTTGATATCACCACATACTCTGAAGACCAGAGAGTGCAAGATAACCATTACTTAAATTTTAGCTGTAACCAGAAACTTGCTTAATTTCACTGCTAATTAAATCACAGTTCTAAATAAAAATGTTGTAATTTCTTGGTTTTCTTGCACTAATCAATGCATAAACTTTCAAATACTGTAAAAATGATCAAAATCTGACCACTACATCAAAAGATATTGTGGGCAACAGCCTATAATGTGATGAAAAATGTGGTTTTGAGAAAATGAGAAAAAAAAAGTTTAGAAACATGGTGGGCACTTATTTTGAACTGGAAGAGGCATGAATTGGTGTTCTTATGATAGTAGAAGCCACCAGGAACATATTCATCATTATTCTTCTTAGCATGGTTGCTTTTCACTCTGGTCTTGCTGGCAATATGCTGCGTTCTTGCAGCCGCCGATATCACTTCCTCCCGAATGCATGAGCAATTCTGAACTTCTAACGACTGCCTGCCATTGCACTGTCATCAGTTAGGCATCTCCGCGAAATGGGGGACAATGCGACGATGCACCACTGTCTAGCAGATGCATCCTCAAGCATCCAAGATGGAAGAACAATTTACCCCGTGTGATAGAAATGCACCAATGCGTTGCGAGCACTTTTTTTTTTCTCTGCCAGACGAAAAGTGTTCTTGTGCTAGGAACAGCTAATAGAAGAGTGTGTCTTTCAAACAAGACCAAAATGGCTATGCTACTTAGTGTGGTTCCTGCATGGTGCGCTGTTGAATGGGACTTTTTGAGATGCTTTGGTGAGCAAAAATGGTCATGAAACTGACTTCAAGACCAAATAGCTTGACAAGTATGCCTTAGATGTCTAACATTTTAGTAGTAGCTTTTCTAGACCTTCTAGATTATGAAAAAAAAATATTCAGAAAATAGTTTTTTTTTCAAGTTTTTTTCCGCCTCCCAGACCAGTGTCTCCCCTTAAAACAAAAAGTAATTTGATAAAACTTTCTCGGTCAGTAGCCATAGAAGGTTGCTAGTAAATGCCCGATTCAGCATATTTTTACTAGGACCACCTCAATGTTAAATTTATAACCAAACATTGCAAAAATCAGGGTGTCTATCGACCGGGAAAACCGGGAATTCTCGGGGATTTTGGGTAGTCTGGAAATTCTCAGAGAAATTGTGCTCCCATCAGGGAAAATCCACATTAACTTTATTAAAAGGCGACGAAAGTCACGGTAGCGCAGGCTCGATATTTTGTGAATGCATTTTTCAAATCAAACGGCCGCTGCGGCTGCGGGGAAGTGGCGCACCTCGATGCTGTCATCGCCTTCGGAGCGGTGAAGTGGGAGAGAATCCGGCTAATGCGTGGCATGCGGGAACCATGACCACGACACATCGTATCGCGCAATGTTGTCAGGGTGTTCTGTGACAATGCGGTGTAGTTCTGTATTCTTTCTCGCACATGCTGTGCGTTAGCGCCCGATATGGTGTTTTTGTTTCGCCGCGTGTCAAGTAACAAGCATGATTTGTTGTAGAAGCGATAGCAGTAGATGTAACGAGCTTGAGTTATCTTGAAAGCGATCGCGATCGTTCAGAAAGCGGATGTCTTCGACAAGGCTGGTATCTGGCAAGCCATCCCGATCGGCGAGAAAAAAGACGACGCTTGTTGGCTGTTATTGGAGAGCTCACTCGCTCTGATCCCGAGCTTCAAAGATGCTATTTAGGACTCCGTGAAGAATACAATAAATTTCCCGGCGAGAGCTAGCGTAACTAACGGGCCCATTCACAGCAAGTGAAAGCTTTTTTCTTTCTTTTTTTCCTGATGAGGGCACTGCTGAAACAAGTTTTAGGCAGTCGACCGATATTTTTTGGGGCTGCAGCTCGCAATTACCTGTCACACCACGTGGATGTTTGCTACAAAGCCGAATTACAAAACTTTTCAGAGCCAAGGCATAGCGGCGACCAAAATTCGCGACACCAGCACGGGTCCCACTTGTTCGATTCGGCGCGTGATGTCGGAAAACAGTAACGTTTCCACCATAATCGGATGTGCCGTAATTCAGGCTGGTGCCATGCTTTCATGCGATCTTAGCCCGCAGCTATATTGCTTTTTTTGCTTTTTTTGCGATAGCAAATATATAGACACTCCGACGCGAATTTTTTGCCTTTGCCATGATCTTCCTTATCAAGTCCAAATCGCGATTACATAACCCCGCACGTCGTATATGCTATATGCGCGAGCGCTGCCGACGAACAGCGCTTAAGCAGAGATGAAACGAGTCGACCGTCTCGTTCGCGCGATGGGCTCATGGAGATAGGAGCTGGCGGGTTGGGGAGGTGGGGGGGGGGGGTCTGCGTGAGTCCGACAGGAAGTGCGTACTTTGTACCAGCGGGCGTGGTCGCGTGCATCACGGTATCTTTAGTGGGGATCAGCAGACGGCTCATACCTTTGTAGGTATTGTGCCCTAATCGCAAGACTTCAGTTGAAGCCATAGCAGTGGTGGATCCAAATGGGGGGGGGGGGGGGTCGTAGCGGCGATCGCCCTCCCCCCCTTAAGCTGCAGCCCCGCCCCCTCCCTTCAGTGCTTGTCATCCACCTCCTTTGTCAGGCTGCCTGTTGAGTTTGCCCCCTTTTTCAGGTTGCTTTTCCTGCCACTGCCCAAAAGGGGTAAAGAGAATCTTGTCCCTGCTCTCTACCTCTCTCATCGCTCTAGCTTTTCCTGCTTCCCTATGCACATTTACAATGAAGGCTTTTTAGGCACCGCCATAATCCCCTCCGGGCTGTTGTAAATATGCGTGACCCACCAAAATGCACTGCTAAGCGGTGACTTCAGCCTTTTTGCCCCCCCACCCCCCCATTAGGTACCTGAATCCGCCCCTGAGCCATAGATAGGGCACTTCTCTTAGTACAGTGGCAGCGTTTCTTGAAGGAGCGAGCTGCTAGCCTATATTCATATAAAATTCCTCTTTGTTACTATCGGATTTACTATTTTGCTCTCGCGGTGAAACTGTGACTCTTTTTTTTCTAACGTGGGATGGTTTTCGATGTTTTGCGTTCGTGGAGAGCAAATGGTTCGGCTGGGCAACATAATAGCAATGGCGTTGCATTGCTGTGGGCAACACGCGAGGATTTGACAACAAACCGCAGCAGCAGAAGAAGCGCAATTCCACAGTGCATTAAATCCGCATTTGTTTCGTCTTTACATGTGACACTCTGGCAAGGCATCTAACTGTGATTGCTGGATCTCAGGCTCAACAAAATTGATGTTTTTTCACGAAAAAAATAAAGTTCTTTCATGTTGCCATATTAGTCGAGCATCCTTGTGGCATTTTCAGTTTAAGATTAATCCTTCAGGAACTATGCCTTGCATGAAAGGTCGAATTTCAGTTTAACGAAGTTTCGATATAACGAAGTGAGTTGCCGCTTTTGCCAACTTCGCTATACAGTGGAACCTCGTTAATGCGTACCTGCCGGGAGCGCCGCATAACTACGCACTAAACGGTAGTACGCATTAACCACCAAGTAAAAATTTGCATCTCCTCGCATACGCCATCGCCGCCAGCAAAGAAATAAATACAGTGCCACAGCAAATATTGCCTAAAGTACCCACTGCAAAGCCTTTTCTTTCTTTTTCCCAAACTAGAGAAAAGATTCTGGTACTCTCACACGACCGTCCGATAGTGCCGATAGCGCGCGGTGGCGACGCCAAGGAGCATTTCGGAACTATTACAGGGTCCGGTATACGCAGTGACCAACGTAGCGACAGAACGGACAGTGTCGGCTTTCCGCGATATACCGTAAAAACCCGCGTATAGCCCGGGGTTTTTTTCTAGATTTTAGGGTGCGAAATTTCGGCCCCGTACTATATGCGGGTCCCAAGAATTTTCGGCCCAAATTCAGTTTCGGTTTCGGCATAGCGCGGTGCTATCATCATCATCAGCTGTCTGCGCGCTTCTGCGCTAGGTAGTGTTAGCGGCGTTAGTCTTAACTGGTCAGTTGGTCAGTGGCCTTTGCTTCAACTTGGTGCCCATAACGACGGCCTCGATTTTGCTCCTGTGATTTTACGCCATGTCAGGACCGCGCAGGCAGTACTCTGCTGCTTTTAAAAGAAAAGTTATCGCTGCTGCCGAAACCATCGGCAACTGTGCCGCGGAGCGGCAGTTCGGAGTCAACGAGCGGAGCATTCGCGGTTGGCGGAAGCAGAAGGAAGCCCTCTTTGCATGCAGCGGCCAGCGAAAAAGTTTCCGCGGACCAAAAAATGGAGCATTTCCTGACGTGGAACGAGAACTCACAGACTTTGTGCGGGAGCAGCGAGCTGCACATCTCGCTGTCAACATCGAGCTGCTACAAGCGAAGGCAAGGGAGATCGCTCGAGACAAAGGCATTCAGCCGGAGGATTTCAAAGCGAGCGAGCATTGGGTGTCTCGCTTCATGCGCCGCGCTGGGTTCTCCCTACGTCGGCGTACGTCGATCTCCCAGAAGCTACCAGAGAGCTACGAAGAGCACCTCGTGGCTTTTCAAAGGTACATAATTGCGTTGCGAAAGGCAGTCCCCTTTCAGCTGGGCCAGATCGGCAACGCGGATCAGACGCCGGTCTACCTGGATATGCCCTCGGCGCTGACGGTGCATCAAAAAGGCTCCAGGCAAGTTATCGTGCGGTCGACTGGAAACGAAAAAACGCGGGTGACTGTAATGTTATCCTGCACGGCTGACGGTCGCAAGCTGCCACCCTACGTGGTGTTCAAACGAAAGACGCTGCCGAAGGGGGAGAAGTTCCCGAAAAATGTCGTCGTCCGCTGCCAGGACAAGGGGTGGATGGACGAATCGTTAGTCCTTGACTGGATAAAGTCCGTGTGGTGTCGACGGCCCGGAGCACTGCTGGGGCTCCCTTCGATGCTTGTGCTCGACGCGTTTCGGTGTCACCTGGCCGACTCCGTAAAGCGACTGCTGCGCGACTCCCGCACCGAGCTCGTCGTCATCCCGGGAGGGATGACATCACAGCTGCAGCCGCTTGATGTGTGCCTTAATAAGCCATTTAAGGACCATGTCAAGCGCCTGTACGTGGAGTGGATGAGGTCCGGAGAACCAGAAGTGACCCCTGCCGGACGGCTGAAACGGGCCTCGCCAGCGATGCTCTGCTCGTGGATAGTCGAGGCTTGGGCCTGCATTCCAGAGGCGCTCGTTTGCCGCGCCTTCAAAAAGTGCTCCATCTCCAACGCGCTTGATGGCACTGAGGATGATGTGCTGTGGGAGAACATTTCCGACAAGGGAGCTTCGGAAGAGAGTGCGTCCGACGACGACGATGAATGAAATGTCAATAAATGCATTTTTTCCATTTTCCTCGGACTATATTCGGGTGAAAACTTTTTTTCTCAAGTTTGCTATCCCCGAATTACACCCCGGACTATATGCGGGTCCGAGCTATATGCGGGTTTTTACGGTATGTGTGTGCGTCTGTACCGCCATCTGCTACTAAATGAAAACTGACACAGTTCCAGTGAAGCGCAGCACGGCTGCGTGGAGCCGATCGTCTCCTGGCTAGTTGCGTGCAGCGCGTCGCCTTTTCGGCTCACGGCGTCACTGCCGGGCCGCCGGGCCGCTTGCTGTACCGCACGCGCGCATTTGTCCGTGGGAGTGTTCTTCGTACCCACTTCGCTCCAGACCGTGCACAGATGCGGCGATGAGCACAGATGAGCTTGTTCGGTTAACGCGGCGATGACGAACTTCCTGCAAGCGATGCGCACTCCGCGACGCTCTAGCGGTCCTGGCAGCGGACAGAAGCGCGTTTGGGTGGTCGCCCAATAAAAGCGTGCAGTATGGTTACAACAGCGCTACGCTTGCTGTACCGTACGCGTTCGTTTAGCGTGACAGCGTCTATGCAAAGAGGTTTCTCGTCGTCCACGACCAGCAACGCTCAACTCCGCAACAGCGAGCTGCTTTCGTTTCTACAAAGCAGCACGCGCTTGAACACTGCCCCGCACAACGAGGCGGCGGCGATCGGCGGCCCAGCGCGTTCAGGTTGTCGCCTATTAAAAGCGTGCAGTAGGCTTAAAGTAGTGCTGCGCCGCACGCGTGCCCGAGCAGATATCTGAAGATACTTATTGTGATAAGGTTGTCGGCGATAAGTCATGCTGGCGCGTTTTCGGTGGCCGCCGCCTCACCTTTGTTCTTTCCCGATGCTTACCCGCAAAGGCATCGCCGCAATCGCGCGGAAGTCGGAATCGGTGATCGACCGATCTACGCACTTCTCGAAAAGACTGAAAACCTTTGGCGGCACACTGTGGCGCCGGGAATCGGCGGCGCAGTAAAATTTTATGGCACAGAACGTTATCGCGGTACGCAGGGTACGCACTAACCGGTAGGCGTAGGGTGAAGCACTACGGCTTAAGCGGTCAGCGAATGCATTAGGCTCTATGAGACTCGGTCGGGGATTCGTCGCAACTACGTTTTAACCGTTAGTACGCGTAAAGCGGGTACGTATTAACGAGGTTCGACTGTATTGAGGTTTAACTGGTCTATGTACTATTCAAATGGGATTAAGTCGTTTATTTTCTAACGTGCGTATTAGAGAGTGACATCACCGAGCGATATGGTCTCTACTCATCTTGACATAAAACAAAGTTCTGCTTCACTCAATGAATTTTAGCAAAAACACTCGGGGAAAACCTGGAAAACTCAGGGAATTTAGAAAAGTCAACTCGGTAGACACTCTGAAAAATGAACTTTTTTGCAGATTTGTCGCCAGCTGTACACATTGTTCCACACTATACGCATCAAACTATCTTTTGCCTACAGTAAAACTGCCTGACAATCGGTTTGCACTATCACATTTCACTGAATGTCGCCTTTCAAGGAAAAGTCCCCAATATGGGTCATACAGTCGATCCTGGACATATCGAACTCGGATATATCGAAATATTGGCTATATCGAACGGTTGAGAGATCCCCTTGAATTTCCCATGCAAAAGTATGGGGTTGGTGTGCACGTATATCGAACTCCCACACAGCAAAACATCCGCTATATCGAACGTTGCCCCGCGCCGAAGCCCGGAAAGTGAATTTTTCCTAACAAATATTCATCATTTTTCTGCCGCGTTCTTATAAGTTCCAATCCCTCGTCGCGCGCAGGTGACGAAATTGCGTTGCTCTAGTTCGTTGCGCAGCGCTTGTCAGTTCACCGGTATATTTGACGCGCGGTACGCAGGTTTTAACGCATGGGCTAGTGTTTTTCAAAGAGGCTGATTGCCGAGGGCACCATAATGAGAATTCGAAGTGACTTCGCAGTCTCTCTGTAATGTTTGCATTCCCTTCCTTGTCTCTTCGCGCACGATGGCATGCGGGCCCGCAAAGCATGGCCTTCGAGATCCACAACCTCATGACGTATTTTTAGTGTTTTTGGTTTTTAAAACGGTGATCTCAGAGGCTACGCTTTTTTTTTTTTTCGCGTTTCTCGCCAAAGTAGTGGCTGCCTTCTGCAAAGCCACAAGTGCCATTGCTATCGGCAACATGTCAACGGTGGAGAAATGTTTCTTCGTGCAGCGGTGCAGCGTTGTCTCTTGCAGAATGTGTACTGTGTGTACTTCGCGCTTTGTTCTTGATAAATCGTCATTCGGGAGTCAAACTAAACATTGTCCCTCTCGTAGCGATAAAAATGATGACCGGTGCTTGAAACGACGTCAAGTAAAGCACCGTCGTGCACCGTTTCCTTACGGTCCTTGGTGCCAGGTGATGACTTCGGGCGCGTCATGACCGCGGACTACGGCGTACGGTGCGTGAGTGAATTTTGCGACTTATCGTTTCCGGGTGCCATATCGGGCGGGAGCACAGCGAGTGACTTCATCGGTGCAGATAACGACGTAGCTGTTTCTGACTGCATCGATGCCGAGATCATAGCTGACGTTGCTGGTGCTGCGGGCATGGACCCGTGCGGTTTGAAAATGCCAGTCGCCGCTGCGACCGCTAAACCCTTTACGGCGCTACAGAGCTCGCATCAGCGTTCAGCGTCGATCACCGCTGTTGTGGCGGAAGGTGCTGAATTTACTTATTTGGTTTGATGACTTGATGAATTCACGGCGCGCAAGAAGCAAGACAAGTTGACGGACTTTATTCATGCGAAATAAAGTGCGCTAACTTGCAAAAGAAGTTCTCGCCTTGTTCTTTAGCATATGTGAGCGAATCGTCATGTTCGCGCTTTTTACGATTTCAGAAAACTGTGTCGAGGCCTGCTGTGCTTTAATTAAAGCCTTAAAGGGGCCCTGCAACACCTTTCTTAGTTATATTGGAATAGTCTCATTATTGACGTATGACTCTTCACGAGTCATATGCCGCAAAAATTTTTCGAATCCGTCAAGTCTAAGTGGTGTTACCAAATTATAGAGATCATGTTCCGCAGCTTTCTCCCTCAACTCAACGCCGCGATCGCGCGGAAAGCTAGGCAGCGATAGCGAGTCGACGGAGGGAGCGCAGAGGAGCGAGGCTCCGCCCAAGAGCGCCGGCGGAGTTTTTTTCTTCATTTTTTTCTCTCTGACGTCTGGGTGCAACCACGTGGTCTGTGCCGCCACTTCCGGTCGGCTTGCGTCGTTCTCGTCGAGCGGAGTCGATCGCACTGTGTATCGCGCGTGCTTGAAAACTGCGCGTCGGTTTGGTAATGTTGGGTGTGCACCTCGAACGCCGTAGTGTTTTCATCGCTCTGCCAACCATGGAAGCAAACCTGCGCGCTCGTTTGGAACGAATGACAGCTGAGATCGGTTTCGGCCCATACTCCGATACACTGCCTCGTAAGACTACATTCTAGGGACCGTAGTAAGACGGCACTGGCAGACGACCCCGAAGCGCCGCCATTACCGGACGCCAGCATTGTTATCGGAGACACGCTGCGCCCGTGCCTCGGTCGGTCGTGAGAACGTGCCGACGATGCAGTTCTCAGCTGACGAGGCAACACTCGAACGGCTGCCACTCTCAACGGCAACCGGCGATGGTCAAAAGCACAGAAATATTCACATTTTCGGCACTGCGCATGGCGAAGAAAACGGAACCACGCAACTACGAGCAGACGAGCTGTCGGTGAGACCGGAAGTGCTAATATTAATGTTTGTTCGGTGTTTTTAACGCGATAACATAATATAAACATACATACTATCTACTTATTGAACTCAAAATTAACAACGAAAGTAATAATGAGGGTGTTATCGTGATTATAGCATCAGCCTAGTGGTGGAACTGCCGACAATCGCGTCATATTTTGCGGACTAATACATCATTTGTCGAGAGAAGAGGGAGCGATTTTCAGCTGACTTTGAGAATTTATTGTAAATTCCAGGCCGTGCGCATCGCTATATATTTGGCTCGCGTGTTCTCGGGAGCCTCGACTACCGATCGGCAGCGCTTTTTGAGCATGCTCGAAAAGTGTTGCAGGGCCCCTTTAAATACGCATATTTCGTATTTCGAATTATCGATATATCGAACTATTTTGCGATCCCCTTCGAGTTCGATATATCCGGGATCGACTGTATTGTGCATATTTAAGGCCGCATAAAAAACCCACGAAAGCGTAAACATTCGTGAAAATTTTAAGTGAAAAGCCTATGATCGTTCTGTAGGGAAAGTGCTGTCCTAGCATAATTTGGAAAGAAGAGATTTTTTTGAAAATGTTTCATGAGCCATAGTTTCGAGCTTCCTGAAAAACTGCACATGCGGTTTGCGGCACTGGAAAAATTTTTTGCGCCGGAAATATTTTGGCGGGAGACTTCTTGCTTTGGATAGATAGTCCTCGATTTCTTTCATTCAAATTGCAGATGGTTGAGCACCAAGGCTGGGACAGTTGGCGTGGAACGATCCTTACATAAACTCAACAAGTTGTATCAAAATAGGTCAAGAATTTTAGAAAAAAATATTAGATCCCCCTCAAGATTGATTCTAGATTATACTCGACCACATGCCTATAGAAGGGCTGTTACCTTGATAAACTTGGTTTACACAGAATCGCTTGAAAAGGTCTGCAAGATTGTTCAAGGTCAGCATATTTTCCTGCTTTTGGCCCATATAAACTTTCCTGGGTGACATGCAGCGGAAGATTCAGGCTGCGAAAACTCCGGAACTTTGCAGACTGTGGGAGGGGGGTGAGGGCAGATTTTAATTATCGTCTGCTTTCCGAATGCCACCTCTTCTATCAACTACCGCTGCACCCAGAACAAGTCGCCTCTGAGCCGCCTTTCGCCATTGGATGTGCCACTGCCGATTGGAAGAGCTGCTCTTCTAATCAATGTTTTCTTTTTTTCTTCAAGACAAGTACGCAGAATGGAAAGCAAACATAATGTAACCATGCTACAGCATCCCTGAATTCTCGTTTATGCTGTCGTTACCAGTGGTACTAATTTCAGTTTCGATTATAAGTCGACCCCCTAACTTCGGATTTTGACCTGCAATCGTGTAAATGCCGTGACTTTTCCTTGGCATGAGGTTTCATGCTAATAGTGGCACACCGCCAATTGCATTTCATGAGAAATGGATACGACACACACTGTTGCAGTCATATACGAAACAAACCTGCGTGAACCACGCAAACGAATGATCTCTGTTGCCATTTTGTGATAGCGGTGACACTGCATTTGACCCCTCTGGCAGGGAGGTGTTGGCAACACTGAACGAGGTTTCGGTTTTGTGCTCTGTCCTAGCACGCAAGCACTTTCTGGACTCGTGTTATAAGGGAACAAAAGGTGTGCATTGGATTTGAGGAAATACAGTACTTTGTTAAATCGGAAGATAAAAACATAACGAGTCTCATGGGAAGCAAGAAACTGGAAAAGTTTGTTAGGCTGCACAGATAACTATAGTGTGTTCTGCTGTCTACATCACTGCTTTTATTGCCAACAGAAATCACCGAGATGCTTCCTGGAATCCTGAACCAGCTTGGGGCTGAGAGCTTGACACACCTGAAGAGGCTGGCCAGTGTACAGAGTGCAATGGGTGTGTATTCCTTCCAAGAGCGCCCTGTGCATGGCTTTCTTTCTTTTCTTTCTAGAGGAGGGGCCTTTGCAGCCCCCCTCCCCTTGAAATTCTGATGGAGGGGGCTGGTTTACCGCAAATAAGTGACGAAAAATCTGTTTCTCAAGGCCTTCAGTGAGTGGGCCCCCTCCCTGAAAAAAAATTCCTGGCTACAGGCCTGGGTATTACATGACGGTGCAAAATATGACGATTAAAGTATTTTTATCTGTCATAAAATGTTTTCGCAAGTATTTTTCTGTTTTGAACATGCTACCGAAGCATTTAAAAATTTGCAATTTTAAATTGTAATTTAATCGGCACTTAAGGGGTTAAGGGGGGAAGAGGCACTTTGACATGAAACATCTTTTTATTTAAGTTAGGATGATGAAAACTTCGGTGATCATGTATTTACATGTGTAAATATCAAATATGAACTCAGTTTTTATGTAGCCCTTACGACTATTTTTTAAATTAATCATTCATTAAAATTTAGTTTGATCACCTTTTTAATAAATTGGCTACTCGGATCTTGCTGAATTAAATGTCATTGCATTCTACAGTTATCAAAGAGTGCAAAAAGCAAATTTTATGGTTCTAGCTTTGCTACAACAAAAGTTATGAAGCTTCAACGTTGGCCATTCGATTACCGAGAAAATATATTTTTGTTATTTTCTCTCTTGTAAAAATTTACGCTTTTCTATAGTAACATATGATACTTTGTTGCACTCACTGAACATCCAGCTTTTCAGTAATACAAAAATGATCAAAATCGAGTGTACCAAAGCTGAGAAACGCTCATTAAAAGAATGAAAGGTGGCCAAAAAATTGAAACTGAGAAAAAAGCAAAAAACAAAACTCTGTATCTTCAAGGAGCGCTACACAAGTAAAAGTGCTTTAATTTGCAAATAAATGCCTTAGAAGACAGCAGGAGAGTAGTTTATCAGTTTCCAATCGAAACAGCCCCAGTGCATGTCCTTTCAAGCAGTTTGTTGAACTTTCTGTCAGAGTGACTTTCATGAGCGCGCAAAACACACATGGCAGTACGCGATACCGAAACTCAGGCACGTAGCCAGAATTTTTTTTCGGGGGGGGGCCAAGGCCTAATTATTCGAAAAGAATGTCTTTTCATGGCAAAAATATAAAAAAGTTGCCCGGGAATATAAAAGGCTGGACGAATTTCGGGGGGGGGGCCCGGGCCCCCCGGCCCCCCCCTTGCCTACGTGCCTGCCGAAACTACCACTGAGATGCGACCGCGTGAGTGAAGCAGGGCGCCGGGCGAAGCGCAGTTCGGCGAAAACGGAACTTTTTACCACGCGCACTGTTCCCCATGGCAATGTCAAAGAGGTTCTTTTTTCGATGAATCAAACAAACAAACAAAATTGTAGGCAGACTCTCATACGTCATCGGGATCATTTTCAAAATGTGGCGCTCATCGTGTGATACATTTAGCTTAATTTCACGGTAAGTAGGGCACTGCTGTTGATAATATTGCCGTTTTAGACGTCATACATTGAGCTTTCACTCTGATATAAATTGTTATTTGCCTTTAGTGTCCCCTTAAGGAAGGACCCTGCTTCGGAGATATATTTCTTTGTTTTTGAGTACATTTTTATGAAACTTTCGCAGCTTATGTATTTTTATGTCCTGATTTCAAATATGCAATTATTTTTCTAGTACACTATGCTGTTTTCAAACTATCAAATATTTCATGTATACTGTTGGGAGCAAGATTTATTTATAAATTGTAAGAGTTATAAAGCAAATTAGCATGTCACAATAAGCTGGAATGAATACTGTTTGCAATAAAACAAGAATGGATGTTCTAGGCCCAATTGAACAAAAGTTATAGTACGTTGAACACTCGGCAAGTCAGCGATTTTGAGCTTGGTTAAACTGGGATCAAGCTGGGAATGTTCAACATACTATAACTCTTGTTCAAATGGGCCTAGAACATCCATTCTTGTCTTATTGCATACAGCATTGATTCCAGGTTATTGTGATAGGCTGATTTGCTTGATAACTCTCACAGTTTAGAAATAAAGCCTGCTCCTAACAATACAAAAGCTATTTAATAGTTTCAAAACTACATATTGTATTAGAACAATATTTGCATGTTTGAAATCAGCACATAAAAATACATAAGCTGTGAAAGTTTCATAATGATACGCTCAAAAACAAGAAACATGTTTCAGAAGCAGGGTCTCCCCTAAGGGGGGAAGCGGGTCTTTGAGACCGAAAATTGAAAAAAATTTAATTTTTGAAAATTATTTTTTAGATTCTGCCGCTACTGACGCACAACCTCGCCAATTTTCATGCGTCTTAGATCTGTATTTTAGCCGTGACAGCATTTTATGTGACATCAGTGAGCTAAATTTTTAGCGATGGACACGTGAAAAACTGGCTTTTTCAGCGCCGTGTTGTTGCCGTTCTACATTCCCTACGGCAGCCATCTTGGTCGCATTCGAAAGAGCCGCGCTTTTTCTTGAATATCCCGCCGCCCTTCTTTCTGTCCACTCAGAATTCACGCAGAAAATCCGCGCCAGAAGGTCCCACCATGTGAGCCTATTGGCACAGTGAGCGCACTTAACTAAATCACTCCTTCCGATTCGTCGGGCTGGTCGGGCCTCCTGCGCCGTCTGCTGCAGCGCACGCAAAGTGGCAAGTTCATCTCGCTGTTGTGTCACTGTGTTGTTCCTGTCAATTTACGTTCATAAAGTCGCAACCCGCACACGCTGGCAAGAAATTGGAGCAGGCGTTTTTGATCATCCTCAACAAAGACTGCACGTTGCGGTGGCTTACAGGCATAGCGCCAAGCGAGCTAGACGACGTGCGCCGCGGCCGCCGGGAGTGAATTAGGCCTAAGCCTCGGCCGCGTTTTGGAACTTTGATCTTGGCAAAGCCATATCGAAAGTTGCGCAGCGCTCATAAATTTGTCAAGAAACGCAAAAAAAAAAAAAAATCACAGCATATCCACGGAGTGAATGATGATGAGTGGGCGAAGCTGCGGAGGTTCATCGGTAAACCATGAATCTTCCGTGAATTCTGCCCAGTACATCATCACCGACGTGAGATCGGGCGCGTTTATACTAAAGGTTCGATGAGTTATGACGACTTGCAGCTCACTTTAATTTTACATGTACGCTGTGAATTTTCATTGTTTAGTAAACCATTGCTTTAGAAAACATCTGGCGTCTTTCGTTAAGCAGCTGGCGTCTTTTCATTTTGCTTTAGAAACATCTGGCGTTCTTTCGTTTTGCTTTTACAAAACATCTGGCGTCTTTCGTTGGTTTATTTCATCAATCAACGGCGTTTTGAACAAAATTTTTATTGTTTAATGACGCACAGGAGAAATCTCACCAGGCACTACCTTGGAGGTAAACAACGGCTGCTAATGGGAATGAGAGACAGAAGAATTCGGCTTTTAGCTAACACTTACACTTCTACTTCTACTAACGTTTCCTACTGGAACATGCCAATGGCTGCTAATGGGGAATGAGAGACAGAAGAATTCGGCTTTTAGTTAACACGCACGCTGCAAATTTTTTATTGTTCAACAACGCATAGGAAAAATCTCCCACCGGCACCACCTTGGAGGTCAAAGCGTAAGAATGGTTACGCACTACGACTACTACTACGACTACGAGGGACGAACGGGTGCCGCCTTTAGGAGCTTCGCCCCTAAAAACAAGGGCGAAGCGAGATCATCGCCCGGGTGCATCAGAAGCGCACCCAGCGCATGACAGCGTGGCGGCGGAACGCGATTCATCGGTCGAAATGCCGACTTCGCCTGTGTCGGCGGCCACCTCGGACGACGTCGGTGATAGGCAGCGTGGTAGAAGGATCGACACAATGTTCTTGACTAGCGCCGATCGTGCGCAACAGCAGAAACCGACTGAAGATAGGATCTCCAGCTTATCGGCAACTTCCGTTAGCCAACGCAAGCATGCAGACGCTCGCAAAAGCGCGCGAGGACTCTGATCCATTGGCGACTAACTGCGAGATCGTCGACTTCTCCACAATCAGCAAGCTGCTTGAAAGGACATGCAGGGGCCGTTTCGATTGAAAAATGGGAAGACTAGTCTCCTGGTACCTCCTATTGCATTTATTTGAAAGGTAAAGCATTTTTATTTGTGTAGCACTCCTTTAAGATGCAGAGTCTTGTTTTTTGCTATTTTCTCAGTTTCAATTTTTTGGCCATCATTCATTCTTCTGACAAGCGTTTCTCAGCTTTGGTACACTCGATTTTGATAATTTTTTATTACTGAAAAGCTGGATGTTTAGTGAGTGTCATATGTTACTGTAGGAAAGTTAAATTTTTACAAGAGATAAAATAACAAAAATATCTTTTCTCGGTGATCGAATGGTGAACTTTGAAGCATCATAACTTTTGTTGTAGGAAAGCTAGAGCCATAGAATTGATGCTACTCTTTGATAACTGTAGAATGCGATGACATTTAATTCAGCAGGATCCGTGTAGCCATTTCACTAAAAAGGTGATCAAACGAAATTTTAATTTTAACTCCTGTATACAGAGAAAACTCTGAGCAAGTGTGAAGCTCAGCAAATGCTGATAAGATATTTTATTTTCATATTAGTCAAACTTTCCATGGCACACCTATAGACATCGACACTAGCTTGACGTCAGGCTGCAGTACTAATTCTGGTGACTTCACGCAGCAGTCTGGCTAGTTCTGATGACGTCAGGTACCAAAACTTCCAAGATGGCCGCTCGTGCGTCACCAACGGAGCCACGGTACGGAGAGGCCATGGCAACGTCACTATGTATTGCGCGATCACGTGACGAGAAAGTCATACCGTGTTGTGACGTCAGGGTACAGTAGAAACCGAAACTAGCTTTTAAAAACATGCTGTAATTACTTTTTCATGGTGATTCGTGCTTAGCGCTACCTTTTCAAGGCTCTTGAGGGCTTGGGCTTTCATTTGACACGAAAAAACAACTGAAAATGTTCGTGTCAGTACTCCTTTAATGGGCAGATTACCGACAAGCTATTTGTAACAGCGTGTTCCCCTGCCACATTCATGTAATACATCAGCTGAATTTCCTGTGCACCTTGCACGTTCAGTTTCTGTACCATGAAACTCTGGGCCGTCATTTTCGATTATTATCATCTCAAATTACGTGTCTTTTTTTTTTTTTTTTTTGAATTGCTGAAAAATGGCCATGCCATAATTGTCATGTCCCACAACTTTTCCATATAAACAACATCCCCCAATTTAATAATCAGTTAATGAGTTTTTGTTAATTAATCATTTCAGTGTCCAACTTGAGATGCGTCAACATATTTTCACCTGGCAGCACAGCTGGTTTTGCAATTGCATCTGGCTATCATCAGTGTATAAATATTGGGGTGTGCGAATAGTGAAATTTTATCTGAAATCGAATTCGAATGGAATAGTGCTGAATAGTGGCCAAAGATGTCGAATATCGAATACAAAAGGTTCTATTGAAAATTCAAAGAAAGAACGGTAATACTGCGCTTTGTCATGAGTGCTCTGGGCCCAAAACTCTTCGGCCATCCGTTCACAGCAGCGTTTTAACTGCGTGCCGGAACGATGGGAGTTTCTGAACGAGAGTTGCGGTGCAGCAGTGGCGACTGCACAACGTGAACAAATTTTCACAGGTCAAGCCAATCACCGAGGGCCGAATTAGGGACATTTTACGGCATTTGCTGCATATGCGACCGAACTTCGCAAGAAGTCCGTGTCTTCGTTTAGGAAGCGAAGTTGTGAAGGGCTTGATAGTTTCCTCATGTGTTCTTTTTGCTTACGGAAATTGCATAACCTCCTTTAAAATAAACATGTGGTCGCTTTGAACAAGGATATCTGTGCAAGTTTTAACGAAAGGCGTACTGTAAAGGTGCTAGCGTTAGCTTTAGCTGCCCCACCCTAACCAAGTTGAATCGTTCGCCTCTGTCGCGTTTTAGCTATTCAAAAGTCTAATCGAATTATTCGATTAGGCATTATTCGATTCGAATTCGAAACTCGAATATTCGCACACCCCTAATAAATATGCCTCTATTAAAGTAAAACATTGCTCTAAACTTAGTTCTTGTGTATTGCAGTGATTTCACTGCAAACTGCGCCAAAGTGCGCCAAATTGGATTTACTGCGCCATCCTAATACAGTAAAAGCTCGTTAATTCGACTCTCGTTAATTCGGAAAATCGGTTAATTCGGACACGTCATCTGGTCCATGTAAATATATGCATCACTCTATGAGACTGGGCGCTCGTTATTTCGGACAGATTTGACCGCAAATCGGATAATTCGGCGACTTTCGGGCCGCTGGGGAGGCTCGAAAACGAAAAAAGAACCATTCGAAACAAAAGTGAAGCTCAAACGCAGCATCGCCATGGACATCAATTATCGGCTTGGCTTGACTTGAGACTGTTCGAACGCCTTTTCTTCGCGCGTGATAGCGTGTGGGTTTGGCGCGGTGTCATTTTTGTTGCTTTGTTACCGTTGGTGTGCTGCATCGTTGAACGCCGTTTTATCTAGGAACATTTCAGTACGGCTCCTTTAGCTTGATCGTTGCTGGTGCTTTTGTGCTGACTTCTCGTGTGAACGCACTCTCCGCCGATGGCAACGCCGGCGAAGCGGCCCAAGTACGAGGCCAAGGACTTCACCACCAAAGTAGAAATTTTGCGTGCCCTGAAAAATGGGCTCTCCCGGCAAGAAGTAGCTCCTGTGCCATGACGTCGGCAAACAATACGACGTGAGTCTCCTGAGCGCTGTTAGCATTCTTCGCGCATGTGTGGCAGAGCACGCCTGCGCACGTCATTGCCAACTGTTTCAGGCACAGTGGCTTTGTTGTACTCGACTCCAGCGATGCCGCAGTGGCCGAAGTGTCGCCGAACGATGGTGCCCATGACGGGCAGGATTTAGGAAGTGTTATGCCTGATGCAGTGACACATGACGATTATATCGGCATTGATGGCGTTGCCACTGCCGGCTCTCTGACTGATGAGGAAATCGTCAAGGAAGTGATGCATGGCGACGAATCCGAGAACAAAGAGCCTGAAGAGGAGCAGCCACACTATGAGCCACACAGGCCCCCTCGTACTGTGAAGGAAGCCGCGGAGGCCCTCATCGTCCTTAAAGAATTTTGTTTTGGCACTGCAGACAGCATGCGAGCTGCTGAGCACCTTGAAGGGCTCAGAAAAATTGTGTCCGCGCGAATTTCTGCTCGAAAACAGAGACTCATCCGCGATTACCTTGTAAAGTAAAGGTATGTTGAAAAAACTCTTGCATTTATTGTGTTTATTTCGACCATTCGATAATTCGGACATTCGGTTAATTCGGACATTTTTTCCGGTCCCTAGAAATCCGAATTAACGAGCTTTTACTGTAATATTGACGAAAGTTGTGCCAAACTGCGCCAGAGTCTCGGGTTTGGGGGTGTCTATCACCGACAATAACACCGTTCAGCGCCTCAGAACATGTGCAGCTTCATCTTGGGGCCGTAAAAGTTACAACCACGGACCAAGAATTATTCCACTGAATAAATGGCGCTTGCTCGTGCGTCCCGCGTAAGCCACAGTGCCATGCACAGTGCCGACGCAGCTTCTGTTGTGCAAGTCGTCTTGACGGCAAAATGCGCTCTCTGCAGAGGCTTGTGATGTCTAGCACAATCGGTAGCGAGAAAGTGGGGTGGCGATTCATCGTCTGTTCTAGAAACGCTGCTGGTAGCCCGTTTCAAGCGTCGCATGGCACGTAGTTAAAGCAATGTTAAATAATAACTACACGCGTGCCACTAAAATGTCTCACTTCTGTTGCTGGACATCGTGGAATGAAATCTGGGAACGCTATAGGAATAGATATATGGAACAATATCGAATTTTCCGTTCTTCGTGTCTATCGAAGAGCACGTGAGTGGTGGGAATGCATTGACACTTTTCCTCAAATATACTTTACATTATAACCTCGTTACAATGGATCTGTTTACAACAGACATTCGGATACTACATACCAATTTGCGGCGTTATGCCGACCTCCATATTTGTTCCATTGATTGAGCTTCGTTTACAACGGATTTTAGTACAACGGACATTCGGATATAATTGACTAAAATGTCAGGCCAGCAAGGTAGTCAGGACTCCTTTACAGCAGACTTTTCTACCACAGACATCCCAAATTCAATAACTCTGACTTCAAACATCGCTTAGCATACTTTCGGGACGGGAACAGCTCGCCGCGGATGTCGACGTACGGATTTAAGAACTGAAGGCCACCGATCTCCGGTCTGTCAATGATCAGCTATGCCTAGCTGTAGTGACAATAAATCGGCGTGCAGCGTGCTTGGTGTTGCGTTTTGGGACGCTGATGCGCGAAATTGCTAGCCGCTGCCACCGCTTCTCCGAGCGGTCGCTGCGCGGCGAGCTTGGCCGGGGGGTCCTGTTGCAGATGCGCAAAATGCCCATTTCCGGTTCTGAGGAGCTAGCGTGCGATGTGATTCGTTGCTTGCGATGAAGGACATTGCGGCTTCTTCACTTCGCATGTCCGCTAGCGCGATGTTCTTGCCTGCAAAGTTCGGATTCGTCTCGTACATGGGCACTGTGAGCGGAGTTAGGCCAAGCCACGACATCGAGTAGAAAGCTCAGTTGCGATGTGCGTGGCCGCAGTGCCCGATGTTTCAAAGTACTACGTCATGCTCGATCGCGAGTTCAAAGAGTTGTCCCACTGTGGTCTTAGTCATCAGCTCCGAAGTGCTGATAAGCAGAACCCCTAACAGCGGGTCCAACGAGCCAACGCTATCATAGTCGCACGTCTGCGATGTTTGCAACGAGTGCGGCGCGCTATCGTAATCTGATGCTTGAGCTTCCGCTTGCAGCTGCCAAAATAAAGCGTAATTATATTCTAAGTTATCCTCGACCCGTGAACACAGAACGATTGCGAACGCGCCACTAAGTAGCGCAATTTTCGACAGCCATGACCTCGCGACACACAAGCAGCGGGTGACGCTGATGACGCTCCCGAAGCGAGCATCACGGCGGAAGCAGCCAATCGGAGGCTTCGAATTGAACTTCAAACACGTGCTTTTTATGCGCTTGTTACTGAATGGAGGAGCTAGCTGAAACAGAGAACTTGCTGAGCTGTAATTTTGAAAAACGCTGTTTTTTTTGTTTTTTTACTATTTCCGCAATTTTCGCCAAGTCTTTTGCCCCCCCTCCCCCCTGGCTACAGGCCTGTTCTGTTGTAATGAGGTTATACTGTATCATGGATCAGGGTGTCTACCGACCGGGAAAACCGGGAAAAGCGGGAATTCTCAGGGATTTTGGGTAGTCTGGAAAATCTCAGGGAAAACTCAGGGAAATAGTGCTCTTATCAGGGAAAATCCACAGTAACTTTATTGAAAGGTGACGAAAGTCGCGGTAGCGCTGGCTCGATATTTTGTGAACGCATTTTTCAAATCAAACGGCCGCTGAGGCTGCGGGGAAGTGGCGCACCTCGATGCTGTGATCGCCTTCGGAGCGGTGAAGCGGGAGAGAATCCGGCTAATGCGTGGCATGCGGGAACCGCGAACCACGACACATCGTATCGCGCAATGTTGTCAGGGTGTTCCGTGACAACGTGGTGTAGTTCTGTAATCTTTCTCGCGCGTGCTGTGCGTTAGCAGCCCGATATGGTGTTTTTGTTATCGCCGCGTGTCAAGTAACAAGCATGATTAGTTGTAGAAGCGGTAGCAGTAGATGTAACGAGCTTGAGTTATCTTGAAAGCGATCGCGATCGTTCAGGAAGCAGATGTCTTCGACAAGGCTGGTATCTGGCAAGCCATCCCAATCGGCGAGAAAAAAGACGACTCTTGTTGGCTGTTATTGGAGAGCTCGCTCGCTCTCATCCCGAGTTTCAAAGATGCTATTTAGGACTCCGTGAAGAATAGAATAAATTTCCAGGCGAGAGCTAGCGTAATTAACGGGCCCATTCACAGCAAGTGAAACCTTTTTTCTTTCCTTTCTTCCCGATGAGGGCACTGCTGACACAAGTTTTAGGCAGTCGACTGATATTTTTGGGAGCTGCAGCTTGCAATTACAAGCCACAGCATGTGGATGTTTGCTACAAAGCCGAATTACAAAACTTTTCAGAGCCAAGGCATAGCGACGATCGGAAATTCGCGACACCGGCACGGGTTCCACTTGTTCGATTCGGCGCGCGATGTCGGAAAACAGTAACGTTTCCACCATAATCGGATGTGCCGTAATTCAGGCTGGTGCCGTGCTTTCATGCGATCTTAGCCCGCAGCTACATTGCTTTTTTTTTTTTTTTGCGATACTATATAGACACTCCGACGCGAATTTTTTGCCTTCGCCATGATCTTCCTTATCATGTCCAAATTGCGATTACATCACCCCGCGCGTCGTATGATCCACGTTCGAGTGAAAGTGCGCGAGTGCTGCCGACGAACGGGGCTTAAGCAGAGAAGAAATGAGCCGACCGTCTCATTCGCGCGATGGGCACATGTAGACAGGTGCCGGCGCATAGGGAAGGTAGGGGGGGGGGGGGCTGTGCGAGTCCGACAGGAAGTGCGTTTTCTGTACCGGCGGGCGTGGTCGCGTGCGCCGCGGTATCTCTAGTGGGGATCAGCAGACGGTTCATACCTTTGTAGGTGTTGTGCTCTAATTGCAAAACTTTCATTGAAGCCATAGCAAGCAGTGGTGGATCCCAAGGGGGGGGGGCGGTAGCGGCGATCGCCCCCCCCCCCCTCCCCTAAGCCAGCCCCCGCCCCTTCCCTTCAGCCTCTTGAGTGTGCCCCCCTTTGTCAGGTTGCTTTGCCTGCCACTGCCTGCCCAAAAGCGGTGAAGAGAATCTTGTCCCTGCTCTCTACCTCTCTCATGGCTCTACCCTCTCCTGTTTCCCTATGCACATTTACAACGAAGGCTTTTTAGGCACCGCCATAATCCCCTTTGGGCTGTTGTAAATATGCGTGACCCACCAAAATGCACTGCTGAGCGGTGGCTTCAGCCTTTGTACCCCACCCCCCCCCCCCCCCCATTAGGTACCTGAATCTGTCCCCTGAGCCATACATAGGGCACTTCTCTTAGTGCAGTGGCTGCGTTTCCTGGAGGAGCGAGCTGCTAGCCTATATTCATATAAAATTCCTCTTTGTTGCTATCGGATTTACTATTTTGCTATCAGCGGTGAAACTGTGACTTTTTTTCTAACGTGGGATGCTTTTCCATGTTGTGTGTTCGTGGAGAGCAAATGGTTCATTGGGGCAACATAATAGCAAAGGCGTTGCATTGCTCTGGGCAACGCACAAGAATTTGACAACCCGCAGCAGCAGAACAAGCGCCACTCCACAGTGCATTAAACCCGCATTTGTTTCGTCTTTACATGTGACACTCTGGCAAGGCATCTGTGATTGCTGCATCTCAGGCTCAACAAAATTGATTTTTTTTTTGCGCAAAAAATTTAAAAAGTTTTTTCATGTTGCTATATTAGTCGAGCATTCTTGTGGCATTTTCAGTTTAAGATTAATCCTTCAGTAACTATGCCTTGCATGAAAGCTCGAATTTCAGTTTAACGAAGTTTCGATATAACGAAGAGAGTTGCCGCTTTTACCAACTTAGCTGTATTGAGGTTTAACTGTTTTATGTACTATTCAAATGGGATTAAGTCGTTTTTATTTTTTAACGTGCGTATTAGAGTGACATCACCAAGCGATATGGTCTTTACCCATCTTGACATAAAACAAAGTTCTGTTTCACTCAGGGAATTTTAGCAAAAACACTCGGGGAAAGCCTGGAAAACTCAGGGAATTTAGAAATGTCAACTCGGTAGACACCCTGTGGATCTTCATCTAGAAGAGCTTCTCGTAATCCCTTCCACCAGCACACCCGGGTTTGTAATCGCTCTTGCGGAAAGTACCCCCAAGGAGGCCCTGCCCGTTCGAGCTCGCGTGTGCTCGGTTCCCAATTGGAATTTTTTGCTCGATTTTTTTTTAATGTCATTAATAAAAGCATGCCTCCTGGTTGGAGCAGTCTAATTCGGTTTTAATATGCGTAACTGTCAGTAGCGGGCCCGCCGCTGGCGGCCATAGCGTCTGGAGTCCCACTGTGAAGCAGCTACGCCATGTTACATGTCCGCCCCTCACCTTCCAGGGTCAGTAGCTGACGGTGACGTCATCATGTGACAAAGTCGCTTTGCACTGCCTCCGTCCAGGTGAGGTGCAGAAAGCTTGCAATGTCCAATCCTGGAGGCAGTGCGTAACCATTGTAGGTGCAGAAACCTTTCAGAGCGGGCGAGGGAGGATCAATGGCGTCGAGTGAGAAGAAAAGAAAAAAGGGGAAGATGGCTTTCGCCTTCAAGTCACTGAAATAATCGCTGAAGAGGTTATTCCAGAACACTTGACTGCACGACGCCCTTATTTTTGCATTATCGAGTGAAATATGAAGTGCCCCCGAGATGATTTTCTCCGTGAGATTTGCAATGAATCGAAATATTTATAGCTCTTCATAAGAGCCCCATAATAGTTATTCAGGTGCTCGAATGTAAATGAAACTTGATTCTGCAACGTACTCCAGGATGTGAAATTGGCTGCTCCGAAGTGCTTTAAAATGAAAACTTTTGTGCTCCAAAAATTGCTCCGTATCAGAAGCCCTCGGTATAATATCACTGGTTTTGTCATTCTTCAAACAATTTACACTTGTTAGTGGTGCTAGTTTCGGATCTTTGCTCTTCTAGGTTTGTAAACTGCATTGGCAGTGACAGTGGTGCATTTGTCTGTTTCAGTGAGCCATTCGGAACAAAGTGGAGGTGCTGGTGCCTGTGCTGGCGATGATGAAGACGATGATGTTCCAGATTTGGTTGAGAACTTCGATGAACCTTCAAAGGCTGAAGTACTCTAGGCTGTTTGTTCACCAAAAGCAAACACAAGGACATGCAACATTTTGCAGGAGTGGGCTCAAAGCAGCAAGTGAGAAGATGAAGCAAAATGGTGCTCATCAACAGCATCGCTTGCAAATGCTTGCGGTTCTCCCAGTGTTTTCTCTCGCGGTGCCACGCTGGCATTGTGTGCATCTGCAGGACTTTTTTTTTGTTAAGTGTATCATCATTATTGATAGTTTGCAGGTTGTTTTGGGGCTGTCTGGGGAGGGGTGTAACAGCTCTGTGTCAAAAAGCATTGGTCGGAAAGTACCGAGAATAAAGTGCTGCAAAGCAGATCTGCCCACATGTCCCTGTTTCTTATTCACCGTTTCTTACAGTAGTTGTAGGGGTGTGCCTAGGAAAACTGGTTCATACCCACTTGTAAATAAAATGCGTGAACAAAGAATTAAATAAAACGCTATAATCCCCTAAATGCTTCTGCGAAGGTGGTTGACTAGCTGAAGCTGGTGTGGTGGGTGGTAGAGCTTTTACCAAGCACAAGTGCATTGCTGAGAAGACATTTTTCCTGGGGAAATATAAGCACTTACATGTAATATGAAGGCCCTAGGACCTCTTTTTTCCATTATTTCTATGAATACAACCGATTCCTTTAAGGTCGGCTTCACTTCAAAACACAAATGCCTGCTTGAGAATTTTTTTTAATGGGTGGGGGGTGGGGGGCAATATAAAGTGTTACAATAATTAAAGCATGAAGGCCCTAAGACTTTTTGTTTGAATGCAACCTTAATGAGTGCACCCAGTGGTAAAACTGCACGTTTGGGTCCCAATATTTATTCCCATCAAAGAACAAGTGAAGTGCAATCGTACGAGTGTTTTATTTTCCTTTACTGTTGAAAAACTTTTCACGAAGAAAAAAGTGGTGGCAAGCTTAGCATGGCATTGCGAGGCTAAAGGCACAGTGGAGCTGCATTTCCTGCTATTCAATGGTTTTGCTGAGTTGTGCTATTATCAAGTTTTGCCAAGTTCGGCAAGTCATATTGAGCTATTATGTTCACATTACAGTGGTTATGCCATATAAAGCTAGACAGCATTTATTCCTACTTATACAAGCATCATCCCAGTATTTGCCCCTGTTTGTCGAGGTGTATCCACTAGGTAAACTAGCCTTCAATTGTGCAACGCAACTGCGAGGCCCCTTCACCACCTTTGCAAGGGTTATGCCCAGTTTTCACAAAAGTGTTTTATCGTCACCCAAAGCTTTTATTATGTACAGCTTTGTACAGGCTCAGTAACCATCATTTGATGACTCGTGTTGATCATCATCTCTCGCAAATTGCATCTCTAACCTGACCCCTTCTGTTGGCACACGCTGGGTCTTCCTCGGCAAGGCGACATCGTTTTGCTTCGTTAGCCCGATACTCTGGATACGCTCGTCGTCGTCGATTATACTCTGACTTGGCTTGACGACACTGAGTGCGTACTTGTATCTACCTATGGTGACATCAAGCTTGAATCTGCATGACACAGAGGCAGAGCGCCAGCCTTTATTCACGTGATGACATCACGATTTTCTGATGTAGAGGGAGCGCACACCCGTCTGCAAGCAATTGCGCCAACCCCCGACACTCCACAGTTTTGGTGTGGCGACACGAATATTAGTCTAGGCGGTGATGCGGGCTAGTTGGTTTGAGACTTGTAATCATATTCGTAGAGCAAAAACCAGACGCAGACATAAGTAAGGAACACATACGCAGGACGGGCGCTATCTATTGGCAGAGTCGAGCACGTGGTGCATAGTGACGTCACGGCTTCGCGCGGTGGCGGTGCATGACGTCCAGCTGCGTCCTGTTGCTATGGCGATGCGCAGTGACGCCATCATTGCTCGGCGAGATTTTTAGGATCTGGCTCGCCAGGTTCTTAAGCTGAGGCGAAGTTCCGCACCGTAACCATAACCCAGGCCCGTAGCCAGGAATTTTTTTTTGGGGGGGGGGGGGGAGGCGGCCTGGCTACGGGCCTGCCGTAACCTTAGTTCCAGAGGCGACCACTACAGGCGCAGCTCGTATGAAAGTCTTTTTCCTGTTGTTCTTCGAGCGCCTTGATGATGATATGAATGCAGGCAACACTACATATAGCATAGCCAACTGTAGCATGCGCACGCTCGCTCCACTTTGGCGCTTGCTCTAGTTTGATAGGAGACCGCTAGAGGGCCACAACTGCGCGCTTCCTCTCGACAGTCAGTCGGTGCACTTCGATACTAATAACATGAACGAAGAAAAAGCGGTGGAGCGGAGGGCTCGCAAGGCAGCAGCAGCGCGGGCTCGCCGCTAAGACCCTAGCTTTGCGAGGCTGCAGAGAGACGTCAGCGTAGTGCGGACCCCGAGATACAAGTCCGCGAAACTGAAGCAGCGTGGAAGCGGCGGCAACAGAACCTCGAAGAGGTACGGGCGCGGGATGCAGCGGCCAAGCGCCGAAAGCAGTCACTACCTGAAGTTGGTGGCGCCGACGCGCGATTTCCTCGAACCCACGTTCGGCCACAGCTGCAAGGTGTGCTTTATATGACAGTAAAGAATTGAAATTTCTTCGATTGAAGTCGAGAATGTCGTCTGCCATTCTGTGTAGAAAAAGTGACCATTCAGCTGGCTTTTGCAATTCATGTGCTTCTTTGTACCATACACCGGCTTTTCACCATGTGACCCTTATATGGTTCATATTACGAGGCATATAAGGGTTTCGTCTGATCACTGTAGTCTGAGTAATAAAATACTACTCTCAATGTTTCCAGGATGCCCTGAAATGTTTCCAAATTATCTGAAAAGTAATCAAGGGGGCCCTGCAACACTTGTCCAAGTAATTATCGAATGGCCTCACTGTCGGAGTTTATTGCCACAAATAGTTTTCCAATCCTTCAGGTACCGTTCGAGTTAAGGGATTTGTTGCACGCTTTACGCGCTTCCTCTCTCCTTTCATCCCAACGAGCACACTGAAAGCTACACTGGTGGTGATGACAAAGGGGCAAGAAGCTACGTCAGCACGTTTCAAAACCTTAAGCATTTCGTTTTCTTTGAATGCGTGTGCTCACTTTCGGCCTGGTCACGAGCGCACTTGTAGTGTGTACACCTCGTTCACTCTTCGCTCTGCATTTGCAAAGTGAGCGATTTCTACCTGTCCTTAAAATGCAATTGCAAATTCCTTGCCACGTGCAGTGTTGTAATATCTGACTCATTAGTATTTGCAGAAGCCTCGACTACTGATTGGCAGCGTTTTGCGACCATGTTCAAAGAGGTGCCGGGCTCCTCAAAGATGTCTGCTCTGTGGCATCCATCAAGAGCTGCATGGGCTCCCAGGGATGTAAAACGCATTTGGGTTCTCTACCCGCCATCTAGGTGCATGTTCCCTTATGGGCTGCAGAAGATAGCTCCACCTTTTCTTAATAACCAGCATAGAGGATGCCCACGTGCCCCTGTAAAGGGTAGTAAAGAACTTGGAGGGCACTTTCACCTAATACATTACGGTTTTACGTCCCAAAGCCACGCTGTGATTATGGCAGATGCCCTTGTGGAGGGCTCTGGAAATTTTGGTCACTTGGGGTACTTTAACGTGTACCCAAATATGAGGATATGTGCCTCTAGCATTTCACCTTTATCAAAATGTGGCCAGGATACGATCCTAAGGTCGCCAAATCCCGTGATCAGCAGTCGAGCACCATAACCACTAGACCACCGCGGCGGGTGACACTTTCATCCGTAAGAGTGGAGCATCTGTGCTAACACAAGAGACCAGGCTGAGAGCACAAGATACCCAACCAGGTGGGTGGCAGCACCCCATGTAACACAAAAGAAGCTATTTCCCGTCTAAAAGATGTCTTGAACGGCTATAAAAAAGGGCTAATAGACGTCTTGGTCAAGACATTCCCGTAGCCGTAGACGTCTATCCGACGTCTGATAGCTGTGCTAATGTTCCGCTAGTTGACGTCTTTAGAAGACGTTTTGAAAAGACCAAGATAAGACGTTTTATAGGCGTTCTTGTTTTTTCGCCGTTTTCGAAGTTTTGGACTTTCGAAATATAAAATAAACTAATATAACTGTCTTTGCAGATGTTTGGTCGGCAGCCTGACGGCTACCATAAGAAGATAGAGATTGAAGGGACCGAAAGAGCTCCCGCGAGAGCACTTTCCTGTTTTTCTCACACTTCCTATGTCAGTCGTCGAGCAAGTGACCAAACAATCAAGCAAGATCACTAACATACGTACATACCTGTTCACCCACGCATGTCCCCACTGTTGCATATATAAGTTTTCGACGCTGAGTTTACTCGCGTTTATTGCGGACCGAATCAAGTTGTTGCGGTCGCTCATATATGCCGCGTGAATTATTGGCTACTTCAGCACACCATACATATCCAATTTTCATGTAAAAGACATCGGTTTATAATGAATTTGAACACGTACGCAGGGGATCAACACGTATACTGTATACATAAATGACGTTTAGCGAATGGCGCGCAAATAAATAATCGCGCTTCTCAGCAACAATAAATTATCCCATGATGTTGTCAAATCGGCTTTATTAATGAATAAAGCCCAACCAAATGTGGCACAAAACACGTCGGAAGGTGACCGCACAAGGTGAAGCTGAGTGGCACGGCAGCAACATAAATAAAATTCTGCATGAATGCACTCCAAGTCTCGTCAAAGAAGCTGCACTGGCTTCCGCATTAGCTGGCGTGGTCTCAGGCCCCATATCTTGCACAAACAGCAGTGAAGAAAAGCTGCATACAGAGAAAGTAAGTAAGCTACGCAGGATTTACAACAAATAACAGATCATCAAGTCACTCTAAAGAAACATTTCCAATTACAGATATGATAAAATGCTGTCATGTATTAAGAAACGACAATCAATCATAACCGCACCTACAGGCGAGGCGCCTACGGTAGAAGCTTGCACTTTGTCAGCGACAGGCCGGCGTAGTTGTAAGCATGCTTGCCTAAACTATGTCGGCCTGTCACTAGCGTGCGTGCGTGGAGCCACGAGCTGTAACGCGCAAAACATAATTACTCAAAATAGGGCGAGTCAGTCTGGCTTACGATTCGCACCGGCGCGTATACTATAGTTTCGCGTTCGACCACGCGGTTCAACTTAGCAAAGAACTGTTCACAGTTTAATCACAATGCTAAAACCTTTCAGTAAAAACGACGAAAGGTCAGGTGCACTTACCGAAAAAAGCACTCTATCCGAACGTGCACACGTTCTTAGCTGTTTGTCTGGCTGCAACGAAGGTGGTGAGCAGAACAATCGCTTCTTGAAACGAACGTACCGACGAACGTACCGTCGCAAAAAGCACAGTAAAGCGTTTCACCAAACACTGATGGAAAATAAGCGACAGACAGTATGATCACCGTTACTTGATACCAAACAGCCCGTAATCCGTTCATCCGTTCACAAACAAAAGCTGACAACGCTACACGAAACGCAAATCACCGCCGGCCGTCGCCTAGCTCTGCTGCCGATCGAGCCGCCGCGAACTGGCGGCTGGCGCGAACTAGTGGATGATGAGGGGAAAGGGGGACGAAGGAACAAGTATTCTGAAACAAGCCTCACCCTTCACTTGACCGAGCTGAGCACAGCGTCACCATTCAACAGAAAAGACACAACGGTTCTCACAAAATAATCCCGCCTATTGCTCAATATTTAGTGAAAATTCCTGCCAATAGGTGTGTCTGCCATCGACATTGAGTCAAGGTGGAGCGCCGAGTGAAAAGATGTTCTTGAATGCAGGGGTAAACATGCGCGCTTCGACAACACCCGCTTCGAGCCTCCGACTGCGTAGCACATGCGTAGCATCAGTAGCATGCTTGCCTGGCTTGCCTGCGTTTGCTTCTGTTGTCGTTCGCTGTTGCGCCGCCTTGGCTTGAAAAGAATATACTTACCAAACTGCTGATAGAAACGCGCCTTGCGGAGCGAAACCAATTATTTTGAGGGCTTTGTTTTCTGCGTCTCTTCTTTCACTAAAGCGACAGTCACCGCTCTTTAGACATGCCGTTTTGGCGTCTTTGCGCTCGTGAACTAAACATTTGAAGAATCACTTATATAGTCGTTGCGCGCGCACTTTCCCCCAGAATGTCTAAAAATGTCTCAAAGTAGACGTTGTGGACTTCTTTGGCAGAATACACTCTGGCTATGTCGTAGCTGTTCAAAACGGTAATAAACAGTACGCAGGCATATTTGAGAGGCAAGTGCTTTATTTTGCAAAAATGTCTATTCTTGATCTTCTCGTAAACCAAGACGTCTATAGCCGTCCGTAGCCGTTTCGAGACGTCTTTTAGAGGTTTTGTGTTACATGGGACTGGATCACCCCGCTGTTGGTTTCAGCCCTGGCTCAAACCAAACTTATTCTGTGCACCCATTGGAATTTTTTTTCTCACGGACAATGACACCGCATTTTCTGTGACAAGGGCTCTTTAACGCTTAAAAGTGCTTAAAAAGAAGTGCTGTCCTCGATGTAAGCCTGTGCATGGCTGGTGAACTATTCTGCAATGCAACCACAGCAGAGTTGAAGAGCAAAACGCACATTCACTTTAATTGCACTTCTAAAAAGTACTCTATTCCCATGTCCAAGCCTTAATCGTACATTTATTGATCCAGAACTTCTCTACATTGCTTGGCTCTGAAATCTACTTTCTGGGGTGCTGTCTAGTAGTGCAGCATTGGCATCAAAATGATGCAACAGCGTGCCACTTGTCTCTGGCAGTCGGGACACACAAAAAAATGTGGCAGCTTCGCATTAGTGGTGCCAAGCCTGAAGGTAAAGCGGAGCTGGGTGGCCTTCCTTGTTTCTTTCTTCTTGTTCTCTGTTTCTTGTGCATGTTGCTTTCTGCTTCTTTAGTTCTCTTTTTTTCGTTTGTTTCTATTTCTGTCTTGCTGTATTTTTTTTTCTTTTTTGTGTCTGTTCCTATTTCTCTCTTTTGGTCTTGCTCTGTTTTTCGTGTCTCTTTCATGTGCTCCACTTCGTGGAGCAGAGTTTTCATTTAACGCTCGCACCTGCTGTACTCAGTAGTGGGGCTTGCCCAATTCCCGTGGCACATTCACCTGTGGAGTTTTGCACGACGGAGCACAAGTTAAAACAGCTTCACTGTGAAAAGAAATTCCCCGGACAAGCAAAACTTGACCTTGGTACAGACACTTACATATACTTGTCTGCAATGCGCAAGTTGTGTGCATGAATCAAGAAATCCATCTGCATTGTGAAACAAAAGCATGGCAGTGCCTAGTTGTTAGTGTGAAATAGTGTGGGTTGTTGATGCTAAAGGTTCCAGAGTATTAACATATAGAAAGTGCATTGAAAACTCTGTTATGGACGTGTTGCTCCAAAAGAGAACTGCTACATGATGCTCCAAACTGATTGTTAGTTACTGCTCCAAAACGGCACTGAAGAAATGAATATGAGAAACTGTATGACCAATTGGCGAGCCCTAAAGAAACCGAAAACAATTTGTATGCTATCATCCTACTACGCTAGTTGCAGCTTTATCGGCTCCGAACTCATTTATGCAACTAAAACTAGTATATGAAGCATATAGCTTCTTTGGCTGTTTTTTTTATTTTACATGCAGGCTACTTTGGTGAAATGTGAAAATGACCGAGATTGCATTTCAAATATATAGGTCACATCACGGCAAATTCGATAACAATCTTTTTCATTATTATTCTTGCAATTTACGTTGATTGTTGTCTGTGAAGTATCTTTCATTATAAATATTTGAGACACTTCAGCAATGCTTTGACCTGTAGGAGTTGTATGACATACTTTGCTGTCAGCTCCGAAAACAATACTACCCTGCTCCAAACTAGCATTTTTCCTGCTACGAAAATACTTATGGCTGCTCCAAAGAGGTACTTTTCTGCTCTGAAGTCATCTCCAAGAAGTAAAAAGCCACTTGCATCATTCAAAAAGGGATATGCAAAGGGACTCAATATCTGTAAATATGCTGAAGTACTGTTTTCCAACACAGCTTGCGTGCCTACCTCCGCAGACTAGTGAATGTGTGCGAACTGGCAAATTTTTAAATACTATAAACAGACGTGTCATTCAAAGAACTACTTCAAAAGCTGTAAGCTGAATGTTGTCTTGATTAATACTACTAAGCGGTCACATGCTCAAATCCTTCATGTGAATTTGTAATTCTAGCCACAAGTTCAAACAGGAAGGGCATGAATACACTATGCCATGGATGGAAACACTGCAGTTGCAATTGGCATTTATGAGCAGCAGTGGCCATATGGTGTAAATACATTATGCAGTCAACGTGATTTTACGTGTGGGAATCACGCGCATTTCCACCCGATCATGACACGTGCTGCGCAGTAGAAGTGCACGCGTCCCACAGACTCCCTACAAAAGCGCCAGCCGACACGATGCGCAGGGAGTTGGCGACTGACTGGCGGGGTGTGTGCGCGCATGCATTGGATGATCGGCATGGCGAAGGATAATGTGTGTACAGCAAGTGTGATGCCCAGGAGGACTAGGTTTGACGTATTAGCGTAGCTGTTTAACGGTTCTTGTTACTAATAAATGTTTTTTTTAGTTGTGAGGCAGCACGGCTACCTGTCATTTGGTCAAGCAGTGAGGATCCCCACAAACACTGCCGTTGAGTTGTATGCTAATAAGAAAAGTAGACCACATAATCTTGAGCTTTTATTCACTTCCAGAGGCAGTTGTTACTTGAAAGCCTCGCATCAAGAAAAACAAAGATGGAAAAAAAAAAAAAAGAAAAGCACCTGTGCATTGGAGCTTCTATCACATCCGCAGAGCAAGGCCGAGTTTCTTGTGGCAAACATTCAGCATCTGGTTCTTTCACGATTGATGTAATTAATTACAAGGCACAAAGAACAAAACTTGTGCACATGAAAAATGAAAATGTACCAGAGAGAAGAGGGAGAACAAAACATTCTCTTGTGTTATTTTCACAACAAAGGTGAAAAGTTTGTTTTTATCACAAAATGCTCGTCAAAATGACATGTCAAGTGAATGACTGAAAAAACTGCCTCCACATTGGCCCCCTTGTAAGAACACAATCGTCACTCTCCCGCTGACCAATTTGTTCCACCATATATGGCAGACGGTACGAATATCAAGCAAGTGCACTATTGCATATGCATTCAGCACAGTCACAAATGGCCTCACTACGTGAGCAGTGATGAACTTTGATGGTCTTTTAGACAGGGATGGAACATTACTTGAAATACCTCTGAAAATGCTTGCAGGAAAAGTTGTCGAATAAACAGCATGTTTATGAAAAATTTCATCACGTGACCTTGTACGTATTATATAAACAACTGCTGTTACAAAAGATTTCTGAAGGAAACACCAAGAACCCCAATGCAGTTAGAAAATTCACCAAGACAATGTGCAGAAAAGTGGACTGCCTTGCAGTTTCACCCAAAGGTGAAATGATTAGCTGACTTCACCTTAACGGCATTCATTCACAACCTAGTTTAACAAACCAAATGAAACATTGCCCTTGTCATTACACTATTTCCTTTGGTACAAAAACAACATTTAAAGTGACTGCACTGTTGCTAGGTGGCTTTTTGATGCACTAGTAAGTTCTTGAGATATAATCTGTGAAAAGTCAGTAAGAAAAAAAAGGGGGGGGGTGCAAGCAACTTAATCCTGCAAACAACAAATAAGCTTCTGTTTAGTGACAGCTTGTGCCAATAGCAATTCAAAAACTATTGTTGAACAGATGAGTAAGAACATGGCATGCATGCATGCTTAGTTGGCAAAAACATTAGAGTGACGAAGGCGATACAGGCAGCAAATTTGAGATTCTCTACATAGCCAAGTACTGAAAGCAGAACAAAAAGTTGATGTAAAGCGTGACAAACTGGAAAGTATTATAACACGGGGAACTGTTCTTTGTTGAGGAATGCAGCTTAAGAGACCATATGTTGGCAGGGTACCGATTGGCAGTTGTTTCTTGGTCTTCTTTACATGCCATTCATTTCATACTTGAGTTCCATGAGGTTGTCATTTATCCGTTCAACCACCTCATTTAACCTGAAATGGATCAAGAAAATTGTAAAAACGCAATGGTCCAACAAAACAAAACACTGGCATGACAACCGCACACAGTTTGCATCACCCAAACAATGAGTGCTCACCCTTTTCCTTCATCGCCACCTTCTCTTTCCTAAAGCTGAGTAGCAGGCCAAAAGATTGATTCAGGCCAACCTCTCAGCTTTTCTGCCACAATAAACCTTTCCCTCTCGCCCTAATGAAACTGCTGCCAGAGCACAGCACATCCACTTCAGGCGTGAATTAAGAGTGTGCGAAAATGTGTCAAATTTACGCAGTGTTATTCCACGACACTCGATACAGTAGAGCCCCGCTGTTACGTTCCTCACTGCTGCGTTTTCCCGGCTGTTACGTCGTTTTCCGCCGGTCCCGGCATAGCTCCCATAGGATACAATGTATTGGGAACCCCGCTGTTACGTCGTAACTGTCGGACCGTTCCCGTATGATACGTCGCGAAGTGCACCCGGAGCCGACCGAGTGACTACCAAAGAGAGCGGCCATGGCGCATTTTCACGCAGCTTGGCTTCGTTTTGACCGTAATATTAGCCGCATGAGAGGCGCAAGCAACAGAATCTTTCAATTGATGCAAACAAAAGCATGGCCTTCGAGATTCAAATTGCAAAGATGGCGTCTATGACGTAACTGCTCGCGAAAGCAAGGCCTTCGAGATTGGCATTTACTATTGACAAAAGCATAGCCTCTGAGATTTGCATTGCACAAACATGGCGTGTATGACGTAATTGCTTGTGAAAGCAAGGCCTTCGAGATTGGCATTCACTTCTGCCATCGCGTTGGCGTAGACTCATCATCATCGTTATTTGTCGGAGAACGGGAGGAGTTCGAGCTGGTTGGAGCTCGCATGGTCGTGCGTGCGGTTCGCGGTCGGACTCGCCGCGCCGGTCGTGATTGCGTGTGCTTAGTTTTTTCATGCCTACAGCTGTTGGTGTTAAAAAAATCACATACGTTGATTACATTTCTGTGGATAAGGCCGTCCTAAGCTCCGCGTTTCTATCCATCGACTAGATCGCGGCTGAGCGCGCCAATTTTCGTGCTGCTCGTAAGAATTCAAATAAAATTCTGTACCACTAAATATTTTGCCGTTTTTCCTGTTTTTCGGCTCTTACGTTTCCCGTCTCTTACGTTTATTTCCTACGGTCCCTTCAAAAACGTATCAGCGGGGTTCTACTGTATTATACTTCAACAAAGAAAATGAGGTAATATGCTGTTTTGTGCAACTTTCACTAATCAATCATAATTAAGAGTAATTAAAGACTTATTCTGAAATCGGCTGTTTCATATTTTCTGCACAAGAGCCAAATCTGATGCTCAGAATGCAAGCGCAGTATGTTTCTGGTTATATTTATTTCTAGCAAAATAAACCATTTTTGTCGAATGGCCTATCAAACAGAGTGCCTTCGCCACACAGATAGGCTGCGTACACATGCAGCGCACTGAAGGCAAATGAAGTCATAGAGACTATGCAGAAGTTTAAATTCATGCACAGTTTTCTTGGCCATTAGTTAAAAAACTGCCAAAAACATGCTGCATCCACAAGTGGACATATGTGCCTGAAGGCAATATGCGGCACTTTTTTGAGGCACCATTGTGCAAAAGCACAGGGGAAATGATGACCAGAGAGCATCAAGAAATTATGTGCTGTAAAAAGAGATGGTGGTTGTACAAAAGCAAAGGTGTTACAGTCGAACCCAAATACAGTTAAACCTTGATACAATGAACTTTGATGTAATGAAATTACCAATATGACAAAGTATTTAACCTTAACTTCATGTCTACAGAACACCCATGTATTTTGTACATCAATATAATGAAGCATGTTCATCTGAGATATCAATGCAATGAAGCTTCTCTGCCAGTGCAAAGGCAGACTGAAGAAAGGTCTGCTGGTTCCAATGGCCGAGTTGCATGCAGTTTTTGCAAATGCATTTTTCAAATCACTCGCAAAGAGGCTGCTGTAGCAGAGCAAGGGAGATGGCTAGCGCATCGCACTGCAACCAGCATAGTTCCATACTTTAAGTCATGCCGTGTACCAGTGCCTAATTTGGTGCTATCATATTGTATAAAGTGGCAACGCAGTAAGCTTATTTATCTCGCAAGTGACTGATTGTTTAGGAAACTATTCAGCAGGATGTGATGTAGGGCCATAGTCGGTTCAACTGACTCAAAACTGCACAGAAAAAGTGCCGACTTGCAACAGTGTTTATTGCACTGAAACATGCAAGAATATATACAGAAGAAATGACCTGCCATTTGGTGCAGCACGTCTGCAGAAGAATATAAACAACCAAATCTTTTTTGTACAAACAGCTGGGTGGCCATGCCTACCATATATATGAATTTTTAGATACTCGTCACTGATCTGGTTTCTTGTTTGTTGGACTTGGTCATTAAGGTGTTTCCGTAAAACTACTTAATTTCAAGCTATGTGTTGACTTGCCTGGCCTTCATGGATGCCACATCAGCTTGGTTCTTGTACTCCTCTGGATTGTCCAGCAGGTCCTGCTTGGCTAGCTGCAGCTTTGCTGTCTGCACCAGGAAAACACCAGGACTGAACAACACAAATCAACTACAAGGTTGCATATTTCATCAGGAACTGGCGAGCCTGAGGTTTCGCACATAGATTGACTTGTCTATGTTATGTTTCTTTCCTTTTTTCTTCAGTAATATTTTTATGTTACAAGGGAAGCAGACGTGCCATGCATAGCTTAGTGAAAAGTAATTGAGAAAGTAATGAGTAATTTTCTTGAAATTACTCATAGTAATTCATTACATCACTGTATTGCCAACCCACAAAAATAATTCACATTACTCATTACACCAAAAAGTAATTTAATTACTGTAATTTTCTTACTGCCAAGTCTGATATCGAATGGAAAATTTTGCAAAGCATCTATGGTAACTAAAACTAGGCTTTTTATCCCATAAACATAGCATGTGGCTGCAGCAGTGTGGTATGAAAGAATGGCTGCACGTACCAGCTCCAGCTTGACTTTTTCCTCTTCCTGTAAGGCACGCACATAATCTGCTAGGTGTCCGGAATTGTAGTTGAGCCTCAGTCGCCGTTCAATATCCATCATGCCCTCCGAGATGCGCTTGAACTCTTGGGTCACCTCACGTACCAGCTCTCGAAAAGTAGGAAAGTCGTAGTTTGGTGCAGTTGACAGGTATATCTTGTGACCCCTGCACAGTGAAAAGCACCGAGCACAACGCTATTTACTCTGACCTTTCTACCACCAAAGAAAAAAACAAAGCTTGCAATATAAGAAACTTTTCTTTGTTTAGAGTTTATAAGATGCTCACAACAATTACAACATTAGGTGTGTGACATCACTGTAGTTAAAAAATGATCGATTCAATAAATACCACTCCTCGGCACATTGCAATATTCACATCTCAAATCGTAAAGTGCATGAAAAGTATGCATCCAATGCGTTATACAGGGTCTTTTTATTTCTAGAAGATACAGATATTTTTTTATAAACATGCTATGACAGTCGGGCCCCTGTCTTCGCAAATGAACTCTATGCCAAGGCGGAAAAACTTTGCCGCAAATATGTGATGAACAAAGATTGTTAATCAACTTTGTAATTATTAGCTGAAGGGCTCTTGTTTATATGGAAGAGTTGTAGGACGTGACAACTTATGACATGCCCATTTTTTAAAACTCTAAAAAAAAATGCACGTAATTTGAGGTAATAACCATTGAAATTCAAGGCCCCGATCTAGGCGAAATCGAAACTGAGCACACCGGGTGCACACGCAGGAAATCTGTCGTCCCAGTTACGTCAGACCGGAAGCTCATGTCGACTATATTTGAAAAAAGGCACGTCACAGCAGGATATGGTAAGAAAAAACGGCATATAGGTATAATGAATCATGTAGTTATCTTGAGCCGTTCGAAAGTTATGGACGTTTTTCCAAGCCCTCCTAGACGCATGCGAAACCGAAACTGAATGTTTCAGATTTCATATCTGCCATCTCGTCATAAATGTCTCTTCATATACATATTACATAATGCTTTTGAACATCTAAATAGCGCGAACTTCAGGGACGAAAGACAGGAGAATGCGACACACACAAGCGCTAATGCTAAGTTGTCTAAGTATGTTTTAATGCTTGTGGGACCTGATGTTTTTGATTTATTTTTAAATTTCTGCTACACAGCTGCGGCACTGTAAGTTGCTTGAGATTTCACTCGGCTGTCTGTACTTTGTCGTACTCCATTTCGAGCTCTTGGACTTAGTTCTGGCCTTTCAAGGAGAAAGTTATAGTGCTGCATGAAATATGGCGAAGCAGAGGACGAAGCAAGGTGCGGGTTTGGGCTAGTTGGTACTCCATTTGAACAGCTAAAGAGCGCAAACTTCAGGGACGAAAGACAGGAGAATGCGAACACACACAAGCGCTAACTTCCAACTGAATTTTATTAAAGAAACCACACAAATATAAATGGTAACCCCGTGCCTTTGCAGCTTCACATCCACGGACCACAAACACCCCTTAGTGATAACATTCGTCTTTCTAAACGCACAACACCAGTTCCGTAGAAGAAATAAAAGTTAATAAATCACATGACGCTATCTTGCGATACACCCAAAAAACATAGTTCTTTTACTGACAGAGCAATGGAAGGCATGCTGATACAATGCCTAACATCCTTGGCCATCTCCGCTGCTTCTACTATTTCTCACATTTTTTGGTCTTGCAGTAATGTCAGTTATTATGGCACAGCCCCTCTCAGGTGAACTTGTAGATGGTTCGACAGCTTCTTGCTCCGGCATGTCCAGAACAGTTGATTCAAAGAGAGGAGGCTGTTCCCGTTGTGGTATGGCCGCAGCACTAGCATGGTGAAGCGCATCCGTTTCAGATGTAGCCGGTGGCCCTGTCTGGGCAAGACGCAAGTGGTCACCGTGTCAGTGCCGTATAGAACCATCGTCGAGAATGACGCGGGCCGATGGCGGAGTGACGTCGACAACACTGGCTCGCACCCATGGTGCTCCCTGTCGAAAGTTTCGCGCATACACACTGTCTCCTGGTTGCAATGACGGAGCCTGCTGGGATCCTCTGTTGGCATACAACTTCTGCTTAAGTTGCCTTAGAAGTACCGATGTCTGCAGGCTTGGCCACAAAGATATCCAACGGTGTCCTGAAGACTCTGCCTGTCAGGAGTTCGCATGGTGGCCGACCCGTTACTTCATGAGGTGTGGTCCTGTAGTGGAATAAGAACCGGGACAGTTGTGTCTGGAAGTTGCCCGACCCAGATTTCTTGAGTTTGTTTTTGACAGTCTGTACTGCTCGCTCTGCGGCACCGTTGGACGCAGGGTGATACGGCAGTACCAGCATGCGGCATATTCCATTTCGAGTCAAGAAGTCCAGGTACTGTGCACTGGTAAAAGCAGGACCATTGTCCGAAACTATGATGTTAGGTTTTACCGCTCATAAGTCGATCGTGTGGACGGGACGGGACGGCACGGCACGGTACGTCGTACAAAGCTTCTTTCTCGGCTCTCCCCCTGCCTGGTCTTTGGCTGTGCAATTATCAAGAGAAAGCAAACGGCTTCCTTTGAGCAGCGATGGCCAGCATGGGTTGCGGTCAAGCGACCGTTCTCAGAGGTCGGCGGCCCGAATGTGTGGGAAAATGAGGAGGACATCCCCCGCTCTATGCCGTCGCTCGAGGCGACAGTATGCGTGACCCCAGCAACGACCGACATGTGCTTTCGCAACAATGCAAGGTCGAATGCGTGGGAGGCAGGGTCACGCAAACGCCTTTTCTTTCCCAGAACCATTTAACGACTGGCTCCGCGAGTTCAACTCGATGCGTATGGGAAAATGGCGTGAACGCACCAGGGCTAAGATACAGATGTATTTCGACCGTGAGAATCCCTGAGAGCGTGGGATAAGGAGAGGGAGAGCCATGATGGGAAAGAGTGCCAAAACGCCTGTCTGCACTGTAATGACACTGCTGTCGAGATTAAGGACAGCCCGATAGCGAGTGGCTTAATCTGAGGATAAACGGATTGGATAAGGGAATGTCGAGGTGGACCACCAGTGGCCACCTCCCCTTTTCTTTGTTACTGCAAGGTACTTAAGACTGGACGGAATTCGTTTCCCTTCAGTCTAGGCTGTAATCACTTAACTGATCGATCAGTAAGACTCCGTACGATGCAACTTTCGTCTGGGCCGTAACCACTCGGTGGTTGAACAGTGAGACTCGGTTCTTCGTATGTAGTAACACTGTTCTAGGCTCTAACTTAAGAGAAGTTAAGTAGAAGAGTAAGATACTGTTGATGTCTATGTTATCATCAGTGTGCTTCGGCAAGATGTACATATGACTGTAAATATTTCGCTACAATATACCTTCAAGTTTTTATTGCCTCCAACCTGCCTCCTGCTTCATCGACGTCGATCATCTCCTTGACGGGACTTCAACCCACATCAAGGAAAAAACGAACAAGAAAAAACATAACTTATGATGTCGGGGAGGCCGTGCTGTGCGAATGCCATTCTCAAGGCGGAAATGGTAGCTTCTGCTGATGTGGAAGACACAGGGAAGACTTCTATCCATTTCGATTAGGCGTCCACTATAACCAAGAATGTATGCCCTTGAAATGGTCCCCCGAAATCAATGTGAAGCCTAGACCAGGGTCGCTGTGGAAAAGGCCAGGGTGTCTACTGCACTGGCTGGGCAGCTCGATGTTGAGCCTGGCACGTAGCGCAGCTCTTTACACCGTTTGCAATGTCACTGTCAATGCCTGGCCATCAGGCATTGCTCCTGGCGATCATCTTGCTCTTCTCAATGGCATGGAGCACACCAAGGCATGGAGCACACCAAGTACCTGGGCCAGCAATTTTTTCGGAATCAAGACTCTTGATCCCCATAGTAGACAGCCTTCATGGATACCGAGTTCCGCTGGGAGGCTTTCTCCTTTCAACACAGATAGGAAAACATGGCTCAATACTGGATCGTTCCTTGTGGCTCGTGCTACAACAGCTGGTGAGAGGAGTTGTGGATATGCCTCCTCCAGCATGAAGATCTCATCAGGGCGAGGAAATGCAGTGCAGTCATTGGGCAGCGGCAGTCCACTGAGCGCATCGACATGCCCGAGCTCTTTGCCAGGTTTATAGACAAGTTTGTAATTGTACGCGGAGAGCTTCAGAGCCCATCTGAGCACTCTTGGCAAAGCTTGCACAGGAGCAGGCTTGTTGGCACCCTGAAGTCCAAGAAGTGGCTTGTGGTCAGTGTGTGCTTCAAACGGTATGCCCCACAAGTACTGGTGGAACCGATCCACGCCAAACACCAAGGCCAGTGCTTCCTTGTCAAGTTGACTGTAGTTTTGCTCTGCTTTTGATAAACTTCTCGAAGTAAAAGCAATTGGACATTCTCGGCCATCGGCGTCTTTGTGCGTCCAAAACTGCGCCTATACCGTAAGGTGATGCATCACAGCTGAGACATACAGGCCTGTCTGGGCGGAAATGTACAAGAACTGGAGCTGAAGACACCAGATGCTTGCAGGCAGTGAAAGCATCTTGCTGGTTCTTTCCCCACTGCCACTTCTTTCCATCACCAAGAAGCAAGTGCAATGGACGGAGAAGTGCAGAAAGGTTGGGCAAGAAACACCGATAGAAGTTGACGAGTTCCAATAAGCTTTGAAGTTCCTTGACATCTTGTGGCACAGGAGCGTGCAGAATGGCAGACACCTTGTCCATGTTCGGGGAGAGGCCTTCCTTACTGATAATGTGCCTGAGATACTCAACTTGGGGTATGAAGAAGTGGCACTTGTCGAGTTTCAACTTGAGGCCAGATTCTTGAAGTTTGCCTAGTACCGCACGGAGGTTGCGACAGTGCTCAGCATCATTTGCACCAGTTATGAGAATGCCATCAAAATAGACCGCTACACGTGGCAGACACCTGAGCAAGTTCTCCATCTCGCAATGAAAAATAGCTGTAGCAGACTGAAACCCCAAAAGGTAAGCGGGTGTATTGAAACAACCCCATATGTGTCGAAATCGTGACGTACTTCTTAGAGGCCTCATCCAGGACGACTTGCTGGTATGCGTCACGCAAGTCCAACTTTGTAAATTTCTCACCTCCAGACAGCACAGCCTACAAGTCCTCCATCCTTGGAATAGGGTAGTGTTCCACCGTTGCGACTGGGTTAATGGTGACACCAAAGTCCCCACAGATTCTGATGCGCCCATCCCTTTTTGTCACGGGAACAATTGGAGCAGCCCACCCTAGCTGTCTTCACCGGAACAATGGTAATGGAAATCTCTTATTAATCACTGAATTTCTTGCGTGACTCCGTCTGTCAAGGCATACGGCAGTCGGCGTGGCTTGAAAAACCGTGGTGGAGCATCTGAAGGTACATGTAGTGAAGCCGTCACACCCTTGAACGTACCCAAGCCTTCTTCAAACACTTCAGTGTAATCTTGCACTACGTGTTTCACATCAGCAAGTGCATGAATGTTCACCTCAATGTCGGAGACGACGATGCCCAATTCCTGCATCCAGTTGCGTCCGAGCAGAGTGGGTGATCCGTTCCCGGCCAGAAAAATCGGTAAGTGAGCCTCCTTGCCATGAAACTACATGGACATCACCTTTGCCTTGTATCTTCTTTAATTCCCTGGAATAGCTTCGCAGAAATACTTGAGACGGCTGCACAGAAATTGAAGGTAGAAGCTGTAGCAAACGCGACTTGGCAATGACTGAGACGCTCGCCCCCATGTCCATTTCCATGCAGAGCGGCCTGCCGCAAAGCTTCAACATTGACGGTAAAAGGTGGAGGCGCCTTGGTGTAGTCAACTTGCCACATGTCGAAAACTTCGGCGGCTGAAGCTGTAGCGGAGGCTTCATCCTGGACAGTATTTACGCGATGACTCTTGCTCGCCGATAGTGAACTGCGGCCCGCGAATGAACGCGGCCTGGGAGAGCTGTCGCTTTGTGATTGCTCGTCTTTCCTTTTTGTATTGCAAACCTTCGCCAAGTGGCCGTGTTTGTGGCAGTAATTGCAGACGGTCTTCATGTGCCGGCAAGCGGACGCCAGGTGTGCATCCCCACAGCGATAACAGGACACGCCCACCGGCGCTGCCGAGAAGCGGAGGGTGGAAAAGAAGGTGCTAGCGTGAGCTTGCGCTATCTCCCCTGCATCTTTCTTTGCTGCTTCCATTGCTAGGGTGGTCTGCACTGAGTCTTCGAAAGTCAGGTCCGCCTTTTCCACCAATCTTGTTTGGACATCTGCATTGTTGATGCCACACACGACGCGGTCGCGGAGCATGTTTTCAAGCTCTTTATCCGAAGTTGCAGTGCTCGGAAAGGCTCTTCAGCGCTGCAATGAAGTTGCTGACGGACTCTCCTTCCGCATGAGTTGAAGCGGAAACGCTGCACAACAGCAGAAGGCTTCGAGCAGTAGTGGTTTCCTAGCACCAACAGAATCTCGTCCAGCGGCTGGTCATGCTTGGCCAAATTGCGAAGCAACGCATACGTTTCCCGCCCGCAGCAGCTGATGAAGACGGCTGTTCGCTTGTCTTCAGCAATGTCATTCGCCGTGAAAAATACCTTTAGCTGGTCCACGCAGCAGGGCCACTCATCGCCTCCTCCCTCGAAAGGCTCAAGATTGCAGAAATTTGGCATTTGGACGGATGGTGGAGCGGTAGGAACTCACGAGAACATTCTTTTTATCTCCGTCGCCAGTTGATACAAGTACAGATGGTCGGAAGATAGCCGGAGACTAGATAGCAAAATGAGACATCACGCTACGAGAGCCCAAAACGAACTGACCCTTTATTTTCCCACGTCCCCATCTTTCAGTCCCCAGGTGCGACGCCACAACACACAAAGCAACAGCACCGCGTGAGGGCGCTGCGTGTTAGCTATTAACATTGTGACAATGCTATTCCTGCACATTCCAATGCATGTTGCGGCAGTATCATGTAGCTCTCGCACCATATAGTGGAACATGATGAAAGCTCAGACATTAACAATGTGGGCACACAAACGGGCTGCGCATGTCCAAGCCGCGTCACATGACTACTGGGAGCCATGACGGAGCCACGGAAAAAGAACGTGTCTTTATAGTGATTCTATGTAACGAGACTCCACGCAGACCTTTCGCTTTAGTGGACTGCGGAACTTTCAAGAACATCTTAACTCTGTTTCAGCACAATGATAGACAAGAACAAAAGAAGGAAACAAACGAAAACAGCGTCGTGTTGTTCGTTTCTTTCTTTTGTCCTTGTCAATTGTTGCGCTGTAACCGAGTTAAGATGAATCCCAACCAACTGGCCCAACTTGCCGTCTTGCTTCAAGAACATTTGCCTGCTTTAGAGCTCTGTGACCACTCTTCCGATGATAAGTTATAGATATAAATTTATTATATACAGTTATGTTATATTTATTACTGTGATCACAAAATAATATTCCAGATATAAAATAATGCTGAATGCAATGAATAAAGCAAAGAATAGTGAGATATTAACTATATAAGCACCTGGTCTATCAACTAGCCCCATCTGCAAGAAGGAAAAGAAGTTCAGTACTTGTCCCTCATAAAACTTTTCCAAGTAGCTAGTCCCACATTAAAAAAGTGTGTTTTTTTTTTTTTTCGAGATAAGATATGTGGAGTATATATGTATGCACAACGTATGTGGAAGAATCTTAAGAACTGAGCAAAGTCCAAGCCCGGCCCGACCTGAGCCCGCCACCTCAAACCAGAGCCCGGCCCGGGCCTGGGTTTTTGGTTTGGCCCGAGCCCATGGTGGAACGACGGAAAACTGCATTGCTGCGTCACCTACCGTGACGCCCCAGGCGCTGAGGCTATCGGCCACAGCCTTGGCAATTAGCAACCGCGCATTTAGACAACGCGCCACTGCCGGATCTAATCACGGAGGCCGCAGCCGATAGCCTCAACACCACGCTGCGTCACAGTAGGTGATGCAGCAATGCAGTTTTCCATCGCTCCGCCACGTGCTGCAGATCCCGCAAACTTTTGCGGCCGACAGTACATGGTGCAGCGTATCACTATGCAGGAACGTATGACGAGTCATAGCTGCTACACTGGAACCACAAATCAGATTTTCATGTGCTGCTGTTGTACTGCGAGTGTCAGTTGTTTTGCCACATCCTAGCTTGCCCAATAAATAGTTAGGTTTGAGGCTTGATTTTGGCACTGCCTTGTTCTTCATTGTCTCAGGAACATGACATAGGCAATTTAATTAGCACCCAATTACAGTAATGTGTTGATCAAAGCCCTTTTGGCACAGCTCCTGGAGCAGATAAAACCCCTTTGGAGCATCAAATGAATCTTTTGGAGTTGTTACCAGTCCCACATTTTTGAACGCAAATATTGATGTCTCTAACATGCAGTAGTGGTACCATGTTTGATATATGGGTTATGCACACATGAACGCATGTTTGTTTATAAAATTCCAGAAGGTGAAATTAACTCAATGCTCTCCATTTTCTTGCGCCAATCTCTGTTTTTTCAGCCCGTGACAGCCGGTCACCTCACATTTTTCCGCAATACAGTTCCTACTTGTAATTCAACGAGGCCTTCTCCAATGCTTTAGTTACTTGTGCGGAAGCTCAAGCTGTCTGAATGTTCCACACTCCTTTTTTTACTACCGAAAAAGCTATTCTGATAACATTCATGCTTTCAGTGCAACCAGGTTCTATATTGTATGATAAAGTAAATGCTGTCGTGCTTCATGGACAGAACTGTCGGGATGCTGTTTTGTGGGCAGTTAACAACATACAGGGCTTAAGTCATTACGCAGTCCTCTGCACCCAAAGTATTCACTGTGCTTAATGAAATTCGTTGAAGGCTTCATATCTAATTTGAAAAGTTCTTTAACATGAACTGTTGCTGCATTCGAGAAGAAGGAGCAAGCCACCAGCGTGAGTGTGTGCGTGTGTGCACGTGCTGTGACTGTGTGTCAGCAAAATTTCACAGGCCTCTGCCGTGGGTGAAATGGATAAATCCTGACCGTAGTATTGTATTAGAAGGAGCGGTCTGCACGACTTCTTAAAGTTAATAAGAACAAACAGTACTACTGAATTGCATAGAAAAAAAAAAAAGTGGTCTGCTCAAACACATACACTGCTCACTGTAATTAAAGGACCCCCGCGAGCAATATTACGCACTCAAGGTGTTTCTGTTGTTTGACTGTCCTGCATACATGTGCACTTCTGATCGATTATTAGTGGCAAACGTTGCCTTTAAGATATTTTAGTGTGGCAGTAAAGTAAGCTTGACTGCTCATCTGAAATGGCAGCACCTCGCGGCATTGCCTCTAGTACGATGAAGGTTGTGGACCCCATGTGCGGGGCTATTGTTCCTCGCCTGCCTTGCTCTCAAGGTGCTTTGCCAGTGGCGTTTTAAAGGTGCAGTAGCAAGGAATGTCTCAGGGAGCACTGCGCTTGGCATGTGTTTCGAAGAATGCGCCCAGTGCTTGACACCCCTAGCTCATACCGCAGCACCCACGATGTCTCATTCTTTCCCGCACGTGGGGCCCAGATTCAAAAAGTGCACTCTCAACGTCACCAAAGCCTGAGTGCACGTGATCTTATGGCTCCATCACAGTGGGTTGCTAGTTTCTTGCGAATTTTGGCGGGCATTTTGAAGAGATGCAAGATTGGTCATATTTAATGATGCTAGCATTAATTACACAATACATTAGAATATTTATGATTAAGTTTCGGGATCAGACACGACACTACTAATTAAAGCATAATAGTCACAAGCAAAACTTTGGCGGTCACGAGTCCTTTAATGTGATCAATCAAGTAAAACGTTGCCGTCCTACAAAAACCTGCAACTCCAACAAGTACTGTTTTTCTCTAACACCAAAACTGTCAGAAACTATATTTACTCGATTTAATAATGTTATGCGGCAGAATGGTATATAGTAAGAGCTCCTTAATTGGACCCTGGTTAATTAGGAAAATCTCATAGTGCGGATGTGTTTTCTGGCCCTGGCAAGCATATTCCTTGTTTAATGGCATAAAACTCGTTAATTCGGTCACGTGTGACCGGAACCTGGTCAATTTGGACGATCCTCGGAGCACGAAGTACAGCAAATATGCGATGCAAAGGAGCGAGAATGGCGTTCACAAGAACCAAAATGGCTGCATGCCGTCAGAAAGGTGCGGTCACCATCCACAATCGTGCTGTTGACGACCAAGGCTTCAGCAGTTGCAGCAAACTTGTTTCGTGTTCATTTCCACTCGACGCAATCAAACTGTGGGGCTGCATCTATGATCGCATGGATAGCGAATGCCACTGCAGTATTGTCCACTGTGGCTGCAACAAGCAGAAGTTTCAGTTTTGCTGCATGCCTTCAGAACTGCGAAGTTGCCATCCATGGTTGTGCATTAGCAAGCCAGGTATTTTCTGTAGCAGACGCGGTGCTCAGCAATCTTGTTTTCACTTTGAGCTTAGGTTATGCGTGTGCCTTCAGAACTGTGTGGACACTATGGTCACGTCATTATGACCGCAGTTTTGTCCACAGCAGATGTGGCACCTTGTAACTTTCGTTTTGATTTGTGGCAACGCGCATGCAATGCCACAAAACTCAAACATGGTGGAACCTGTTGAAGATGAAGAGCCTTAGCCGTGGTCTGCATGCTGGCTTACAACTTGCTACACTGTAACGGACGAACGATCAGTCGCTGGCCATTTTTCCAGCGAAAAGATTACAGTCGTGCGCAGTGGTGGTGTAGTGTTGGTGGTGGCACTACGTTATAAGAGATAGGTTCAGAGCATGTTTTGGGCTAAGACACGGGGTTCTTTAGCCACGCACACATTGTGAACAAAGTCGTGAATGACAAAATTGCAACTTTTACACTGCTCTTATGCAAGGTAAGTACTGGACTTGCGTATTCATCAAGAAAAATGAAAGTGTATTGATCTAATAGACACTTGTTTATTCTTTTCTTGATACAAATATCATGTGAAATGATAAGGAATAACGTTCAAGTGAGGCATAAGGAAACAAACTGTCTCATGCAGGTTGGGAACTCTCACCACATATAGGCAACACAATACTGTCAAGAGTTGATGTCATTCTCAGTCCTCTCCACAGTGAATGACTTTTCAAACTAATAGCATTTGCCACGGGCTGGGACAAGAGACCTGTGGGACTGCACAGACTGGCACGACATGCAGCACAGCACACGATGGTGTCACACTGGAAGCACAAAGCAGGGCGTGGCAACAACAGGTACGTTCCAGTGTTCCAATCTAAATGAATCGAACCGGTGCCCTCCAGCTAAGCAGTGCGACACCATATGTGCTAGGCTACCACGGAAGGTAAACCGGCTTCTTAAATGCAAAACATGTACAGTTGTGCTCAATATGACTTGCGACACGAGAGCGCGTGGCCTCACGGGCTCCAGCTTCACACATGGCTTCCACCATCCCTTATTTCTACACACTGTTCCATCATTTGGGGATGACCCCAAATAAGAAAATGACATTTACTTGGGGAAATGAGGGCAAGTCGAAGCCACGCACAACCTTTAAGCTTGTGAAGCCATGCGCATTGCAAGTCGTATTGAGCGTAACTGTACGTGAAATACAAAGCAGCACAGTATGCCCTTTAAGAATTGCCATGTTCTGTGCCAGCCTCACAAGAAAGGTGGTCCACTTTTTTAAGACCAACACTTACAATATTTTCAATGCAGAAAAAGGGGGATAGCTAAGACCGCTCAGAAACTGCAGACAGCAAAATGTCACACACGGGCTCTGCAACACAAGACCATGACTCATCCATTATCAATCATACTCTAAAGTGAAACAGAAAGGTCATGCGGCTAGCACACCTGCTCGCAGCTTCCAAAAGCGCAGTTGCTTTGCAAACATTTGTGAAGTACCATGAACCTGTGCCTTCAGCTACACTGCAAGAAGCGCGAGCAAGCGGTAGGACAATGGTGGTAATTAATTGCGTCTGTTGGCAAGAGAGGCAGAAGAGTAAGAACTCACTCTTCAAAAAGTCTGTACGTATATGCCCGCTCCTCCTGCAGACTGCAAATCTTCTTCAGCAAACTAAAGACGTCACTACTGCTGTCAACCTGAAATAAAATAAACATGCAAGCACAAATATACATTAAAAAGAAAACAAGTCTAGAAAGCCACCATTACTGGGAAGGTTGTACATTAATCTCAGAGGAAGCAACGCAATGTATTTTTGCATTGACGAGTGGGTTGCGTGGGGCACAGCTAAGGAGACGTAAAAGAAGGGTCCTCTGTGGTAGCCGAGAATAGTTCCTACTAGGCATAGATGGCTTGCACGTGACGTCATGGACGCAGCTTCTGAAAGGAACTGGGACTCCACGATGGTGGCTTTGATGACAAACAAATTACGTCTATGTGAAAAATGACGTAGCAGGAACGTCTCAGTGTGTGAATAACAAAAGAGCCTGCATGTGATGTTTTGATAACATTAATGTGACATCGGACATGTTGTGTCCACATATGCTGGCGCTCCAACACGGCGCTTTCAGTGACATCAATGCAAGCCTGCTTTATAACATTCACAGAATTACATACAGAACTTTTTATACGTTCCCGTTTCGTGCGATTTCCCGGGACATTATCAAGCAAAAATGCGCGATGTATTATTCTATTCGGATTGCACGTTTCTTCTCGGCTTTTTTTTTTTTTCAAAAACGCATGAACAAGGTTCTGTATTTCTAGCTGTGCCTTTGATGCCACGTTATCTGCAGTAAATGCGTACAATGAACGATGCACAAGGCGTAAATACTTCCGTGCAATAATTAATTTTTTTTCTCTCTCTCTAGAAATATACGTCCCAATGCGAACTTGCGCGCCGAAGGGCGCGATAACACTGGGATGCACATTTGAGTCAAATCGGCGACACGTGGGAGGTCGCATTTTGCGCGCTGCGTCACTAAGCGATAGCTTGCAGACGAACGTGCTGTACACGTTTTTCGCTCGCAGCACTGGTTACGCAACCACAATCGATTTCGCCGCGCTTCATGGCAATGTAGTCGCGTTTCCAATGAGCACGTTTGGTGGCTCAAGAAACAATCGGGCGTGGTAACGACGTTCAGAAACTCGAACACGTCAAGACCCACTGCAAGTTAAATCTCTGAAGATTCATCCGTGCTACGAGGTGTAAAAAAAGAAAGAAAACTGACGGGTCATTTAGGACTAGTCGGCAAACGGACGAGCCACGTGAAAATGACCTATTTCGCGGTTGAACATTTCAAACGGACCGACCGGCGTGCTCCCTGACGAAGTGAGGACCTGTTCCAAGCGAAACACACATACCAGCCGTCGTTTCCTGTCGGAAAATGCTTTCGCCCAGAAATTTCGAACGTGAAACCTGAAAGCAGCGCCGCTTCCGCGGTTTGCGTGATAGGTACCCCTCTCGTGATGCACAGGAAAGCGGAGACTTTCAACGGCGCAGTAACGGCGCAACGGCTGCTAGACAATGGAGTGTTCCGGACAAGTGATGCTGCCGGGCCATGCCGCTGCTCGGCGAGTTGGCCACATTCGGGAGGAAGCCACTTTTCCCAAGCTTCACCGCCAATGAAGAGCGTCTGTAATTGAACGCTGTTCTTTGTCTCATAAACTGCGACTGTACAGGGGCAACAGCTAAGGTGGCACGAAGGAAATTACCATTTTTAAAGCCGGCGTAGCGTCCGTCAGCTGCTCCAATGCAACAGGTGCTGAGAAAGGGGGACAGCTCATGTTGCCAAGAGCCGAACAACATAAAAAGCAGATGCGAACGCCCTCTTTAATAATTTCACTGTCACCATTTCATACGACTAGACCTAATTTAGGTTTTTTAATAAACAGAAATCCTTATTAGAGAGTTTATTTTGCCACAACAAACATGGCAGGCCGAACAAAGCGGCGCTGTAAAGGCTTTTTGATCGTGTGGCGCCAATCTCGTTGGTTTCGTCTTTTCGGCACTCGATGACTTGATGATGTTCCGCAGATAGCCAAGATAGCTCTGTCAAGCGGTTGCATGAACGACTCATCTGGTCGTTTGGACATGTCATTAGCACGGGCGATCTCTTCCTTCTAAAGGTGACTGGTTTGCTCACACCCTAATGCGATTGGCGCAGCCGCTGTAAACGTTCTCGCTTTCAGAGTCCGAGGGCTCAACAAACTAGGTACCATGGACGCATCAGAAAAGGCTCTTCATGAGGCGTTCGTGACATCCAAAGGTAGCTGCGATCCTCTGGAGCTCTTGCTTGTTGGCGGCCTGTTAATGTACAGCACCGTTCTGCACGCAACGCTTGCGCAGTTGCCTCCCATCAAAACATTAAGGAAAAACATCTGGTAATGTTGTCTAACCTTTCGTGCTGTGACCTTACTGATGCTGCTGTTTCAATTACAGGTTTTCTGCAAGCCTTGCCATCTTTGTCCAGTGCGTGCCGTTCATTTTGTCCTTCACTATTCTTGCCGACTATTGGGCTTGCTTAGTGTTCACAGTGGTCGCCCTTGCATTTGGAATACGACTTTCACAGCGTCTGTTTGACCAGTGCACCTCAACGAAAAGCCAGGGGAAGAAGTTGGTTAGAAAGAGGTACGTTGCGACTGCCAACAATCATTTCACGATACGACGCTAATATGCTGTGGGTTGACGTACTGGGGTGGTCAAAAGTTCCCAGGCCGCAACGCCCGGCCGCGGAGCAGCAGCTCGCTATCGGGGCGCTGCCATCGCAATCACGCCTTGGCGCACGCTGGCGTCCAGCGTGTGCGTGGAGGGGGGGGGGGGTATCACTCTTTCTTTGTTGCTCTCCTTCCTAAGAAAGCTAGGTATAAACTACTACTGTGCAGCGCTGCTTATTACACTAAGATGTTCCAACTATCCCCCACACAAGCTCTTCTGAATACATTTCGGGCTCCGACCATGCTTGTATACAGCGAATTGGCCTGCGCAGACGGCTGATAGAACCACCGCAGTGCCAATGGAATGTTTTCCAGGAAGCTGAAAACCACGGTAATGTATATGGTGTCTAGCTAAATGTGGCCGCAATCATGATGCGTCAGTTTTCCGGAAGACTGCCGCTCCGTTACACGATGCACAGTAGTAAAACATCGAGGAGCGGACAGTGAGGGAACATGACGCACCAAGTTTTTACGTCACTTTCTTATCAAGGAGAGCAAGAAAGGGAGAGCTATGCACCCCCCCCCTCCACGCACACGCTCGATGCCAGCGTGCGCCAAGGCGTGATTGCGATGACAGCGCCCCGATAGCAGCGAGCTGCTGGTCCTCGGCCGGGCGTTGCGGCCTGGGAACTTTTGACCACCCCTGTACATACCGCTATCCCATTGGAATTCACCCATGTGCGCTCACTGCAAATGTGACGAGAGCGTGCAAACACAACAGAGAAGTCAAGACAACTGAAGAAAGCGCACAGCAGCGGAAAAGAAAGTAGACACAAGAACTTATCTGTGCATGCCCCGGCAAGAGGCGAACCTTTCAAAATAATTTTATTTGCACAGCAATGTGAGCCCTCCGGTGACGTGCGAGGCTAGACAGAAAGGAAAGACCCTTACGCGCGTGCGCCTGCTAGCCGGAAGACAAGAGAGAGAAAAAAAAGGGGGAGGGGCGGAGGGTGAGGTCATCACGAGTCGCTGGACAAATGGCGACTACACAGAGAGCAGAGATGTTTGGAGTCTTCGCTGGTGCGAGGGGGAGGTGCGCGAACACTCATGGGAAGAGTGAGGAACTCTCGCTGGCACATGTGGTGGTCTACATGAGAAATAACTGTTCAGGTGCTTGATTTCTTCTTTATGCAAGTCCGATGGTTGGCAGGCCTCAACCATTAGACGCGTTTCTTCATTCATGTGCCGGTACAAAATTGCGCATTCATCGAATTTCGGCATGCACTTACTCTCGACAATGTAAAGCTAGATTAGATGGTGAGCGTCCGTTTAGCGATCTCTTATGTTCCATTAATCCCTGGTTAGCACAGCAACCAGTCTGTCCTACCTAGAAGCAGCCACGGCTAAACGGAATGTTTTATGCCACACCCGTATGGAAATCAGTAAATTTGTTGGTATGCTTTACGAAACATATGTCAGTCCGCTTGTCTGTTACCTCCTCATTCTTTCTCTCCACGGTGGCACATATCTTAGCTAGCTTATTGGCAGCCATAAAAACATTAGTGCCATATCGGCCTCCCAATTTCTTTAGCCTGTGGGATACACAATGAATGTCAGGAATTCTAAATATGGGATTTGAACTTCTGACCTCACAGGAGAGTGTAAGTGCATGCCAAGATTCAGTGGATGCTCAGTTTTGTACAGGCACAGGAATGAAGAAGCGTGTCTAATGGTTGAGGCCTGGCATATTGATCATAGTGGTAGTGCATGCGTGAGCCAACCGTCGATGAACTTGCATGAAGAAGAACTCAAGTGCTTGAACAGTTATTTCTCATGTGGACCACCACATGTGCCAGATTGATAGGTTCGCCTCTTGCCTGGGCATGTGTAGATAAGTTCTTGTGTCTACTTTCTTTTCCACTGCTGTGCGCTTTTTTTCACTTGTTGGAATTTGTGGTGTTTTGACTGCTCTCTTGTGTCTGTGTTTGCACACCCCGCCTCTTTAACATGAATATTTACCATCTAACTCGGCTCTAGTTTATTCTAGATCACCTCCTGTGTCACTGTTCCCAATTTGACCAGCATTGCCATACTTTCCAATGAACCTTGAGCAGACTTGGTGATTGGCCTTTAAGACATTAACAGACATATTAAATGAAAAGACAGCAGAATGGGCCAGTGAACAAGTGGGGTAGCTGACATCATAATTAGGCTGAAGCTCAGTGGAAGCTTGAAGCGATGAAAAAAATCCTTTAACCTTGAGGAGTGTCCCTGGAGCCAACAGGTCTTGTCTTCTTCAAGGCAGCAACTGCCTGTGTATGCTGCGTACCCTCTCCTCCAGTCCAAACAGAGGAGGAAGAGTGTGAAAGCGGGGGTGGGGAGAAGGAAGCAAAAGGCAAGCTGGCATGCAGGGCTGGGTGAGTAAAAGGAAAGCACATCAGTGAAAAAGGCGTAGGACAGGCCACTCGGACCAATGGACGGGAAGCGGGACAGCAGTGAAGAAGCTTGCCGGCATTAAATTAGATGAGCTGGAGATCATTGGGAGAGGTCTTCATCCTACAAGTTCTTTATGAATGACCATCTATCTAAAATGCGTACTAGGTGATTTTGCAATGAATGTGGCTTATGTTTATTATGAAACTACTGGACATGACACGTACTATCACTATTTCTCACGTTGTTGATGAGTAAGGTGAGTGAGGTGTCAAGGATCCACTGGAACATTTTTCAACACAGTATTTTAGGAGTAATACAAATGCAGAAGGCAAAAAGTATAGAAAAGGTCTATTTTAATATTTGCATACTTTAAAAAAGCTGGCTTCATTGTCTTTAAAGAAGCCATGACAACAATGTTCTGAACCATTTTCATTTGCAAAGAAAGATTGATTATGAAAAATTGGTTTTCATAATATTTGTATTTTCTGCAATTGCCCATGCCAGTCTACTGTAGCTTAAATGGGAAGTAATGATAAATGTTTTGCCTTAGCTGGAAGAACATCTTGATCAGACAGCTGTGAATGCAAACAACTTTTTCTGCACGCATTTCCAATTTGTTTATCACAAGTAAGCAATCCTATGATGTCCACCAGAACACCTGTCCCTGTTTTACTGTGCACCCAGACACACACATATATTCTTGTAGCGAAGAATGGCTGTCGTGATTTAGAAAAACACTGCCGCATCCACAATCTCAAAGTGGTGATTACTTTTCAGAAGTGTTGCCAAAGTTGCACCCCACGACTACCCTGGACTAAGCTCGGGTCGTGCACAAGTCATTCTAATGACCATCTTTGGAATTTTGGCTGTGGACTTTCCAACTGTACCCCGGTACTTTGCCAAGACTGAGAAGACGGGATTCAGTCCCATGGACCTGGGTGTTGGTGCATTTGTAATAATTGTGGCCATCAGTTCTCGAGAGGCCAAGAACAGCCTTCCTGCAGAGCGGTATGTCATTTCACTTCTGTGTGTATATTTAAATGAAGCAAAAATGTGTAGCATTGATAAGTACGATGACTGCGGTGCGTTGTAAAAAATTTGTCATGTACGGTAGGTTAGAATTTAAATATTGGCGAAGCTTCCACTAAGCCCCACAAGGCTTGAAACTGCGAAACTGAACAATCCTGAAGACTAATCTGGTTGCTTCTAGGTTGTTTCTAGGCCTTAGCTAGGTGATGCTAGGTTGTTTCTACGTTGATTCTCAGCGCAGAGAGGTTCGAGTTACACCACAGACAGTTTCAGACACGATACGAATGTCCAAACTCCAGAGACAGAAACTTGTGCTGAAACCAAGCGTTTGCACCTCTCATATATCTATGGGCACGTCGTCGTTGGCATAGGCCTTCCATCACTTTGGGGTCTTCTCGTAGCCGCCGTTGCCTTTCCTGTTACCTAGTATTCTCTCGTTGTACATACTCGGGGTTGTTGGCTCGCCGCTGTTGCTTCACAGCCATTTGTTGTTGGGCTAACTGTCGCCTTCATTTTTAGTGGACCAGTGGTGAGTGGTGGGACTTACCTAATTTCTGCAGCACATACTCATTTATAATGATGATAATTTATTGGTTCGTTGGACAAGGAACGATTTGCTAAACAGCTTCGCTGTTAAAGGAAAACTGGTTTCTGGATGTGGCCCGGCCTCCTAAGGTTGTTATCACGAATGTCACGAAGTACTATTAATTTAGATTTCACGCATTTTGTTTTAACAAAATAAGAGCCCATTTTTCTATAACCTAGGCATTCTACAGCACTCACATGCTGTCATAACCGATCATTAAAGAAGCACTGACGTAAAAATTTTACATCTTGCTTTTTCTGTTGCAATAAGTATAGCTAACAACCACAGTTGGAAAATTCGTTTGCTTGAGCACACAGTGAGTAATCATTTGTAGGCTGTTTTTATAGCACCCAGTTGCAGTTTCAGAGCACCAGGAGAAGTGGCACACGGAGGGTGTTTTGTAAATACACTGATCACATGAGCATGCAAAACAGCGATGCACTTGCTATGCTCACCACGCGTGCGTGGCATCGCATGCACAGGAGCACATCATTGACAACTGCAAGGGAGAACGCATGTAAAGAGCGTGGCAGCCAACACAGACTCGTGACATGGGTGGTGGTTGGTTGTTTACACTCAAACCAAGTTGGTTTCGATGTCACTAGGTGTTCCACTTCACATTCTCTTGAGCAGCACACCTTTTAAAATTGATTTGAATATGTTCTACGCCATATTAGCTGTTGATTATTTGTCAATGATGTGTGTATGCGTCTGCACAAATCTACCTCACAAGTAATCTTGCCTGCAAAATTTTGTGTCAGTGCTCCTTCAACCCTTTCAGGCCCAATGATTCCAATTGGAATCATCAATATTGTAGGTCAGTCAGCAAGCACCTGGTAAGTTCTTCCTCAAGAGCTCATATTTAGCATCTGCTCTCCATATAATGCCAACCTGGTACACACAACAATTTGAGGTCACGTGTGAATGAAGAAATGACAGAAGTGGTGTCTGTGCATTTTGCCAAGGCAGCTTCTTTCACCGTGCAGTGATAAGACATTTATTTTAGTTCTGTGTCAAAAATCTGAATTTTGGCTATTGGGCATCATGCTCTCCCATCCAAATAACTTTTGAAGTAATAAATTAAGTAAAAATAATGAAAATATTGGGAAATAAGAATGATTTATTAAATTAATTTGGACATAAATTACTCTTCATTGAAAAGTGCGGGCAAAGATTTTTTTCATTTTTTTGGACTTCCATAATCGTGCACATCTCAAAATGTAAAAACCAGTTGCTTACCTTGACTAAAAGGGTTAAGGCGTCTGCCTATCTGACCCATGTAACGTGATTTGTTTTATCTAGTTTCTTCAAGATGGCCTTACCTTCTCTTTGTGTATATTTCAGTTCTCTCAATAATAAATTTCAGTCAGTGCTTGTCCGCATCTTTCTGTTTTCTCCCCATTGCACTGTACACCCTCAAAGATTCCTCACCAGCTAGTCGAAGCTTTCCTAATGGGCCTCCTGGTGGCCTAAGGAAGTTTTGCGCTCCCTTGTCTTAAAGAAATTTGTGGGTGACTATGTGTCACTGGCAATCAATTCCTTGGTTTTTCAATGCTGTATTGCGAATGGACTTGATGGCGGCATTGCCTAAAGCAAGTGTATGTATGAGGTTTTTCTCGTGACATTCGAGTTCTGCTCATCATATTACCCAGTGACGATTGAGTCTGCAAAATATGAAATAGCTGCCTGGTGATAAAACTGTTAAATTACAAACGGCCTTCCATTTAAGGAATCTGTTCATCGAGCAAGAGTGAAGATGTCATGGACAAATGCTCTATGCAACACAAACTGCTCACAACATCACTAAGACACGTGACATTGTCTGATGAGCCAATGCAAAATACACAATACCACCACTGAGAATGCATCATGAAGCGAGATAGGAAAAGGCTGAAAAGAAGTTTTGAGAGCATAACACGATACAATTTGTGAGTGCTGGTACGTGGGAGAACTGGGTCAAGTGGACAGTGGCACTCCCCTCCTGCTGGCAGGACAGTTCCATTTGACCTTGCTCCTCTAATAATGAACCAATTTGAATAATTCTTTCAACAATGTGCTCCCTAGATAGCACCTTGCAAATTCCATGCATAACTAAAATTTGTGAAGGGGACACTTCTGTGAAACAGTGAATCAGTTTCAACTGATAAATTATTCTTCGAAGGCCCTACTGTTGCTGATATCAATGTGATATGTTTATTGAGAGAAAGGAAAATTAAGGCCAAAGTGTCATTTTTAAATTTCGTGTGAAAATCTTTGCATGTGACCGTCAGTGGGACGTGATGGACTTCAAAGTTTTTTTTTGTATTTTGGCCATATTTCCCCCCCCCCCTCCCCCAGTGTTTATTGAAACGATGTGTTAAATTCCTGGCTTAGAAAACAATGTACCTCATTTTTACCGCTTAAGGTAGTAAATGCTGTCAAAACTGTGATGTCATGGTGATTGCTGTGGAAACTTAAATGTGGCGTCGACATGTGTATCAACAGCAGGGCTGTTTAAGCCGGCCGTAAACTGTCCAACACGAACAAAAGACCTCTGGCGGGTATGCGCTACAAGAATTGGGCAAGCCCCTCTACCGAGTACAGCAGGTGTGAACGTTAAACGAAAACTCTGCTCTGTGAAGTGGAGAGGAGGAAGAACACGGGCAGAACACGTGAAAGAGAGGGAAAGCGAAAGAGAAGTAAAGGATAGTAAGACAGAGAGATATAGAAACAGATGGAAGACACAGTGAGCAGGACAGAAAGATAGGCCTCTGAGCTCTGCTCTTCCTTGAGGCTTGGCACCACTAATGCGCTGCTGCCACTACTTGTTTTTATTCTGCGCGTTTTCTAGCTTACCAAGCATCTCCTTGTGGTTAAAGTGGTGCTTTCGGTATTGTAAAAATATTTTTACTAAGACAAGAAAAATCGCTTTTCTCTTTAGTGTTCCTGGTGAGGGGCTCTTTATGGTGGTACCACACGTCATATTGCCACCTTCAGTCGTACTATTACCACTGTCACATGGGGCAACTTAAGTGCACTTTGCAGTAGTGCACTTTACCGCTAGTGTCATTCGCACGCTGTCATATGGGAATGCTTACTGACACTTGCTGCAAAGTGAATTTGCCGGCGAGTGCATTCGCCAAACTCGCTTTGCAGCGGCAGAGTGTCTAGACTCGGTAGCATTGGCTCTAGAATAAATAAGGTATTATCCGAAGCCGAGTTCGTAGCATTTTTTAAACTATTGTTTTCATTATTAGGAATATTCTTATGCATTAAAACATACTGTACCACAATATACTATGCTACTCTCGCTCTCAGGCAGTTTACAGCCACAACCGCCAGGGGCATGCCCAGCACATGCCGTGCAATGGCCGCCGCCGCTGCATTTGTCTGTATTGTTTATTTTAAGGGCTGCTTATAGCTGTAACACATCATTACTTAAGAACCATTGCCTGAAATAACAAATATCTGTTGTGCTACTTAAGTACCCATCACCGTTAGCGTCATTTCCAAAGTACACTTCCCTTTCTCGTGTAGCAGCGCACTGCCAAAGTGACATCCTGGGGGCGCAAGTGCACTCGCTCAAAATGACACTAAATTTGCCAGTGTGACTGTGGTATTGCATGCATTGCAGAATAGTAGCCTGCTTCATTGTGCACAGCTGAGCTTGCATGCTTTAAGAGCAAGCTTGTATGCTTTCTTCACACACAAGAGGTCTTTATTCATTCTGGTTTTGGCATTTATTCCAATTCTTGCAAATGCCTCATGCACGCTCTAGGTTCTAGTTTCAGATTGGTGAACCTCTACAGTTGTAGTGAATTATTTTACAGCCTGAAAAATGTGTGCAAAGCCGTGCGTGGCAGCGTGGCCCTTGTCATATTGGGGATGGTACGTCTGTTCATGGTGACGGTCCTCAACTACCAAAACCCTGTTCATGAATATGGTGTCCACTGGAACTTCTTTTTCACACTAGCAAGCACCAGGGTAAGACGTCCTGTCAGTCACCATTGTTCACTGTGCCAGACATATCCAGAGGCACACTCAAGCGAAACACAGGTGGGAGAAACAGGGTACAACACTTCTTGCGTGTAATTATCGTGGCACATTATTGGCAGGTTTAACAATGAAAAAAGCTGTTTGGTTCACAAAGCTTTTTGCATGAAGAAAAAAAAAATCAAAATTGCGTTAGCGCAGCCTCTGCAAAAGAAGCAGGTTATCATCTTGTAAACTTCTCCCCCATGCACTTCTGATGAGTGCCATCATTCGTGTGCCTAAATTCCTGTTCCAGCATCTCTGACTGCATGGTCAGGCAGTGTCAAAACCTGTTCCTTCTGTTAACCTTCTTCAGTCTTCCCATTTTTTTCCCTGTTTATGTTAAGCGTTGGAAATGCATCACATATAACACAGAAGATTGGGCATATGTGATATATTTTTTATATGCAGCCACTTTGTAAATTGTGTGGCAATCTGCATTGATGTTGCAGAGCTGACATATAACATGCACCTATGTAATGCACTTTCATATTGCATTATGTCGATACTAACAGCACTTTTTAAATATCTGTCCTTAAAACATGCTACCAATGAATTCTAACTTCAGATTGTTTGTCCATTTGAAGCCTCTGAAAAGCGCATCTAGTTACCCTAAGTGATTTAATGTCATTAAAAAATCATGTACTGTTGTAAATAGCCGAGCTGTACTTCAATTGTCCTTTCCGAAACTATCGAAAAGGACAAAGTTCTTGCTAAATAAGAATGACCTAATATAACCAGCTATGACATGCTCTGTAAGCTTTTAACAAATTGAAGTAATTGACACAGACCTATAATTGATTATCAGCTTATAACCTTGAGTATTGTTTGCACAATTTATGCCTTTTTCAATCTACTCGAAGTTCACTGGCGTTAAATGAAGGCTGGAAGTGTTTTGCCATGTATCGTACTCGATGTGCAACAAAGCATTTCAGTGATGCATTCAGAATGGCATCTCTAGCCATGTTTATTTCGTCAATTTACTTACATAACTTAAGAACAGAAATTTCTTCTGTGTGGCGTAGACTTGTTCTTTTAAGTGGTCAGAAACCACCCCTTGGCTTGGTGAGAAAACACATCCTGCGTATAGCAGACACTGCTATGAACAGCTCAGCCAAATCTTGCAATCGTGCATGGCAAGAAGAGTTTAAAAGCAGAGCACAAAGTTATTACTTTCTCAGGTGCCCTCTTCGCATACAGAGGCTCACTCTGCTCACTCTCTTCGGAGCTGCCAGCGCCTGCTGTTTGATGTTGAACAGCAGATAGCATGCTATTGGCTGGCCAAGAGTCGACAGAAAACAAAAGCGGTGTTTGGTTCAGATGCACTTCTTGCCCTGGGGGTATCCCCATATGCTGGCGCTGTGCTTCATAGTCTGCTAACATTACACTGTGAGCCACACTCGCACACAGGAATCGCGATGAGAGCGAGTGTGATCCCGTTCCACGCTCAAGGTCCTGACGTGTGCTGATGTAGCATCTTCTCACCGTGTCATACCTCCCTGTGTAGCTTCCAGCACGCTCGTTGAGACGAGAGAAAGCGCTTGAAGCAAGTCCCTGTAACTCCGCTTGTACTTGATGGATTCGAGAAATTTTTGTGGCAATTGGTTCACAAGGCAATAAACCCCAATACTGAGGTCATTCGACAATTACTTGAATAAGTGGTTCATGATCCCTTCAACCCTTTCAGAGAAAAAAAAAGCATTATGAACGTACAAGTTAGATGCTTCTGCAATGTCAACTGCATTAGTTTATTGCAATTGTTCATCACATTAGTATTTTGCATGTGCATAGACGTTTTGAAAGTGGTGCTAGTCTTAAAATTTCTGCCAGGCAGACGTGACTTCATGCAATTTTGTTATTTCAGCATGTCATAGTGAATAATCTAGTGCTGACAAGGCAACAGGCTAAGTGCCACCATTGTGAGCCTTATTGCTTCCTCTTGTTCTGACCCTCACCTGTTTGGGCTTTTGAGTGAAGTGATAGATAGGTAGCAATTTTTATTGGTGTCCCCTGTGATTAGACTAAAGTGAGTGTATGCCGTAACCGACTCAGAACTAAAGAGTTCCAAAAGCATAGCTGCCAACTTGGAGCAAAAAAAAAAAAAAAAAAAAAGCAACAACACTGGCGTACATTTCTATTTATTGTTTCTCCTCGGGAGTGCAGCACTAAATGCTAGTAAAGTGTTTGGACATCAATGATCACACAAATACTAGAAATTATATGTGATGCCTGCATGCGTGTGTACTTAAGAGACAGAATGTGCTGCGTCCCATGGCATCTTGTAGCTGCTTCCCAATGTTTCCATGCTTTTCCGTATGACACTATTGTACTGTGGTGAAAAGTGATAGAAAAAGTGTTCTGCACTGACAGACCAAAGCCAGAAAATTTTAGAACTGCTGCCCTGTATGTAATTTTCTATTTGCGGCATGGTTAGGGCTGTTTTTCAGGAGATGTATGTCTGCGCCCGTACAGTCGGGAGAGTTGGCAGCTGTGCAAAGCTCCAGCGATTCTTGCAATCAGGAGCGCTTATATCCACCTGGCAGCATCCTTCATGTACAGCTACCAAGTGCTTTCTGAAAGACATAACAATAATGCAAAAACATCCTGCATAGCCAAAGCATACACACTCTGTCAGCCACTATGCAAGCTGAGATCTCTAGCCAGGACCGTCATATCGCTTCACAGACTTGTCAAACACAAATTGGGTGCATCTGTGCTTAAGCCTATTGGCAGATAGAGCAAAGTGGAATGAGCTGACGTTGACTCATGGTTGCAGAGGTTTTGGGAGGGTGCCACAAAAACCTTGACCGACGTTGGTGAAAATGAAGTTATATGAGCCAAGTGTGAGATTTACAGCATAAACATGCACTTTGTATAATCTGCAGATTTTGACATCACTGGTGTACGCGACTGTGCCTATTCATATGGACTGGGTAATTGCTGTTGCCCTGGGTTGCGTATATGAAGCCTGCCTGCTGTTCACTCCACTGGCATTATTCCTGGACAGCGACGACCGGTCAGGTTTCCTGGCAGCAAACAAGGAAGGCCTTGCATCCATTGCTGGCTATGTGGCACTCCACTTGGCTGCTGCAGCAACGGCAAGAACCCTGGGTTATAAGCCACGGTATGTGTCGCTGAAGACTGGCGTTACGATGGTAATGAGAGAGGGCGTTCTACACTGCACTACTGAAAGTGAAGTGGCTGGAAAGCCTATTTTAGGTACACGGGAGACATATTTTGGGGGAATGGGCGTGCATACGAAGTGAAACATTAAATCAATTTAGACAGAAATCATTATTTTGCCATCATAGGTTAATTAGAAGAAGAAATGAAGGTCAAAGTTTCATGTCTGAATTTCGTGTCGAAACTTCAGCACGTAAACGTCAATGTGATGCCATGAATATCAAGGTCTTCTATCAGATTTCTTGGCCATGTTTGTTCAATTAAATTTTCTGGAACTCGCTGTGTTAAGATTTTGGGTCCCTTAGAAATCAATGCACATAATTTTTAGCCGCAAAGGCGCCAGCAGACACTGTCAGAATCTGTGACGTCATGGCGAGCGTTACAGCCACTTGGAGAGTATAAAAAAAAAAAAGTCACTGTTTCACCGCAAGGGCAAAGCAATGAATGCGATAGCAAGAAAAGCGGCCCGTGATGGACGCGCTGCTACGCTGCAGAAACATGTGCCCCCCGCCAGCAACTACCGCGCGAGCAGACAGCAGAAGGGCAAGGTTCTCCCTACGCAAATATTAGAAGAAGCGAGCGAGCTGGCTGACGACTTTTAAATGCGCCCGTTGTGCTCCTCGCGCCATCTCGCCGGTAATGAAGAAATGCTTAATAGCGCCTGTCGTCTCCGAGTACTGCGGTAAAGGGTGTGCACGTGTATATAACGCTCGCTGTTAGCTACCTGAAGAATCTGCGTTTTGTGGCGTAGTGGTTAGCGCCACGTGCTGCGGAGCGAGAGATCGCTGGTTTGATTCTGCGCTTCGGAAGCATTTTTCGAATTATTTTTCTTTGGGACTTTTATATATATACACATACTTATGCATATATGGAGCATGACGCCGGCGACGGCAAAAACCAGCCGAGACTGTCCATATAGTTGCTATTGCAATAAAAGTGGCATTTGCATGACTCGGCTTACTGACGTCTAGAGGAGTGAAAGCGAGTGAAAGCATGACTGTGCATGTATATGATGAGCAAGGCAAGCTGAGTGAATAACGAGTTGATTAGCAAAAGTTAATAGTGAAAGTTAGTTAATTATAGGATGACGATAAAAGCAAAGTTTGTACTGAGGTAATTAGTGAAACTTACATTAGTGACAGTTAATTGCGAATGTTGGACGTCGATACAAAGTGCATGGTAAAATAACCACACCGGATGGCTTTCGCCTTCGAGTGGTCTTAGGTGAATACATGGGGGAGGGCTCAACGATACGAGAAACAGCGCGAAACACGGGTGAATGAGACGGACCAAGCGCTGACTTACAACTCCGTGCTGTTTCTCGTATCATTGAACATGTACCAACCGGCCCAAATACGCATTCTAGTACGAGGGAGGGACCATGCGAGTTTTCAAGCAAAGCTTGCATTGACTGACCTGTGTAGCTGGTGGTGTTCCAAAAAGCCTCCTCACCCACAGCTGGCACGTGCGTACCAAATAAATAAATAAAACAAAATAAACGTTCCTTTTGGGGCTGGAGTTTGAACCTGGGTCCCCGCGGTTCAAAAGCGAGTGCCTTGAACACCAGGCTATGCGTCCGTGTTTTCCCAATGTGAACTGAACTGAAGCGTGCAAATGCGTTCTACCGACAATGCAAAAGCAATTGGGAAGCAGTACACTTGCCGTGGGCGCTTTATTGCAATAATTTGTGTTGGCGGACTAGGAGCGATCTGCTGGACAACACGTAAGGTCGATATCAGGAATTCCACATTTCAGGAAAATTCCGATTTTGAGAAAATTTTAATTCCTAAACCGCGTTTCCATGATTGCGTGATGGTCCTTTTGTTGGGCCGTTCTACAGGCTGACGGATACTGGAAAGAGCATGAAAGACACCATGCCGATTCTGCCGGAAAGCGATGTTTTAGGGACAGCTGCTACCTATAAAGAAAAAGAAAGAAAGAAAAGCAGTATGTCAGGCATGCTCACGCCAAACTTTGCTTGCCTCCATTTCCCCGATTGTGGAAGGGCTCCTGAATTTTTTGTAATGCTGATGTCTTTTCTTTGAAGGAACACTGCTCGTGACTGGATCAGGACGGGACTGCAGGCTACTGGAGCGAGTGGTGCTGCTTTTGTAGCAACGTACATCATGCACACCGCAGTGGATCCCGTTTCGAGGAGACTGGCAAATGTCTCCTACTGCCTGTGGATGGTGCGTACACATTCTTTCGTGGGCATGCCTCAACTGATTTCTCGTAATATGTCCTTGATGCGTGAGCATAATGGAGGCAGCTGACAGGCCACATAATTCAAATAAATGCTGATGTCGGCCAAGTAAAGTATGCTTACGTATAATTTTACTCTGAAGTCGAGAGTTTGGCGGAAACCCGCCTGGCCGGGGAAAGACATGGACGAAGGAAACACAGCGCCGACCAAAAGTAAAAATATATTCTTAAAAAAGAATATATTTTAAGAATATATTTTTACTTTTGGTCGTCCATAATTTTACTCTCCTTTAAATTTGTGATTGCGTGTCTTTGTACTCTGAATGCATGACAGGAAAGGCAGTAGTAATGCTACTCCAGGAAAGACGGTTTCGGACCAGGAAGACACAGCTATTACGATAGGAAAAGTATTTTCCTGTCTGTAGGTTAGAAGTCCCCATGAAAGTGTGAGAACCATTTATTGCTTCATGTGCATTTTAAAAGGACAGTATCATGCCTCTAGTGTTAGCTACAGTGATTACTTTGTAACAAATAACTGGTGTCAGTGCCTTATTTGTGTTATTGTTTGTTTGTCAGTGTTTCTTAAATTTCGCACTGCTGTTCTCAAGGTGGCGTTTTTAACAAAATCTCGCAAGACAAGCATGAATGCAACATGTCAAAATGCTATCTCGCGGCAGTCTGTCATGATAAATGCACTTCGTGGTACAAACGGGTGGTTGTCTTTTTTCCTTTCTTAACTGCACATGTTGTACCGTCTAGCAATACAGTAGAACCCCGCTGTTACGTTCCTCACTGCTGCGTTTTCCCGGCTGTTACGTCGTTTTCCGCCGGTCCCGGCATAGCTCCCATAGAATACAATGTATTGGGAACCCCGCTGTTACGTCGTAACTGTCGGACCGTTCCCGTATGATACGTCGCGAAGTGCGCTCGGAGCCGACCGAGTGACTACCAAAGAGAGCAGCCATGGTGCATTTTCACGCAGCTTGGCCTCGTTTGACCGTAATATTAGCCGCATGAGAGGCGCAAGCAACAGAATCTTTCAACTGATCCAAACAAAAGCATGGCCTTCGAGATTCAAATTGCAAAGATGGCGTCTATGACGTAACTGCTCGCGAAAGCAAGGCCTTCGAGATTGGCATTTACTATTAACAAAAGCATAGCCTTTGAGATTTGTATTGCACAAACATGGCGTGTATGACGTAATTGCTTGCGAAAGCAAGGCCTTTGAGATTGGCATTCACTTCTGCCATCGCGTTGGCGTAGACTCATCATCATCGTTATTTGTCGGAGAACGGGAGGAGTTCGAGCTGGTTGGAGCTCGCATGGTCGTGCGTGCGGTTCGCGGTCGGACTCGCCGCGCCGGTCGTGATTGCGTGTGCTTAGTTCTTTCATACCTACAGCTGTTGGTGTTAAAAAAATCACATACGTTGATTACATTTCTGTGGATGAGGCCGTCCTAAGCTCCGCGTTTCTATCCATCGACTAGATCGCGGCTGAGCGCGCCGATTTTCGTGCTGCTCGTAAGAATTGAAATAAAATTCTGTACCACTAAATATTTTGCCGTTTTTCCTGTTTTTCGGCTCTTACGTTTTCCGTCTCTTACGTTTATTTCCTACAGTCCCTTCAAAAACATATCAGCGGGGTTCTACTGTATTGTTGTACAATGTATATTATTTGCTGTACAACAAGCTTACATTTTCATGTCAGGTTGGTGAAAAAATAATTTGCTGGAGAATTTGTACTATTCGTATTCAAAAATATTCGAGAATTTAATTAGCATTATTTGAATTTGCTTTAAAGTTGAAAATTTGATATTTGCACGCGCCTAATAAATAATTGCTGTATGAAGAAAGCATTCCTTTCATCTCCAAACTTACTGGGAAAACATGCGTGTCTTGTCATGAAGCAAAGAACCTGATATTAATTATGGGCCATTTGTAAACAGCGTTTATGCTGCAAATGGACAGGTATGTTGGCGTGAATGTTTAAGTACTGTTCTTTTCTTTTTTTTTTTCTTCCACAGTACTCACTTGGGACATTCGCATTGGCCATGAGTGTCGTGGTCACATTCCTTCGTGTAGCATTGCTACCTCGCGACGCACACATAGACTACAATCTTTTTGCTGTGGCCAACACTGACAACAGCGATGTTGACATACTCTGGAAAAGCATCAACTACAATGGGATGGCCGTGTTTCTCCTTGCAAATATTTTGACTGGACTAGTTAATGTCTTCTTTCATCCAAGGACTGCCACTGATACTGTGTGCGTGGTTACACTGGTTGGTTATATTTATGCTGTGTGTATGTTTGCTGTAATCTTGCATCGCAAGAGGATGAAGTTGAAGCTGCCATTTACATGAATTTGCCTGTTTTACTTCAGATTTGTACAAATAAAGCAGTAAAGCCCTTTCCTTTCATTTACATATACTGCACTGCATTGAATTAAGATAGGTTGGCAGTGGAAGATCTTGCTACATCTGTGAGAGTATTTTGTTTCACACCATTTGGAAGAGATGAGAACTGCGAAGATAGTGCAGAGCTTACGTAATCAGTAGACTGCATCAGGCCTTTACTCGTGTACAATATCCGTTGTGAAAACGCTGTTATCTTCACTGTAAACATGTACTGCACACTGATATCAGTGAAAAAAAATTGGCAGGTGTACTTTGGCATATCTAATAATTCACTGCATCAAGCTTCGACTTTTGCTTGATTTACCTTGTGACTACTAAATCTGCAGCTGAAAAGGCACACTTCAACTGCTCTAGAGCTATTTTAGAGCTAGAAAATATCCATATTTACTGATGCTGTTGGGGGAACAGATAATTTGTTTTGTACATGACCCTGTATTTAATAGGGCACAATGAAAAAAGAAAAATAACAAAGGGGCCTCAAGCATGAAGAGATTGCGTTGAATAAGAGTGTCTTATAATATATATATATATATATATATATATATATATATATATATATATATATATATATATATATATATATAGTGTGAGCGCTGTCTATGTAGTTCATCTTCATATGTATAGAAACAATTGTAATCATCATCTTCGTTTGTCACGCGGGCTGCGCCGCTTTGCCCTCGCGGCGCGACCTACGCTGAAATATAACCTTTCGGTTACCGTACCGGACGTCATCTCATAAGTGGTGGAGCGTGCTGTGATTCCCACGTCCTCTTGCTCTACCGGTCACCCCTGGAGCTCCGGTCTGATCGACGGCTCTGCTCGCAAACGACAGTGATGGCACAAAACAACGCATCCGCTGCCGCAACCGCTTCTGCTCAGCCAGGTGGGCCTAACTACACAGCGAGTACATCGCAACGAGACGCTTCGGTATTTTCCGGCCTTCGCGGTGAAGACGTCGAGGACTTGCTCGACAGTTATGACAGAACCAGTGCTTGTAATCATTGGGACAAGGCCCACAAACTACGCTACGTTCCTTTTTACCTCAAGGAAGTGGCTAAAACCTGGTTCTACAACCATGAAAGCAACTTTCCTGATTGGGCAGCCTTCACGGCGCAACTCCGTCAGATATTTGGCACATCTGCAGGAAGCTCTGAGGTAGCGAAACAGAAGCTTGCAACTTGCATCCAGGGCCCGATGAATCATATATGTCGTATATTGAAGACATTCTGGCTCTCTGTCGCCGTGCCCAAAGTGACATGACGGAGGCTGATTGCATCCGTCACATACTGAAAGGCGTGAACTCTGTGGCCTTCAATGCTCTTGTCATACAGAGCCCAAATACAGTTCAGGATATCATCACCACATGCCAATGCCTGGACGCGCTCTATTCCATGCGCTTTCCACACGCCTCCTATAATGCTCACTTTGCTGGAGAACGTGAATTGTGATCCCTGATCCGCACTTTGTCAGAGAGGAACATCATGGTCTTGTTCCGGCCAACACAGCCACTTGGTCTGTCCGCTCTCCTCCTCACAACCTGCGTGAAATTATCAAGGACGAACTGGCATCGATGACAAGCGTCGTACGTGCCCCGTCTCCTGTACCCTTTCGTGTGCCTTCGTACGCAGAAGTTTCATCACTGGCCCCCGCACCAATTTCATCTGCGCCTGCGGACGTTGGACGCGACCATTTGGTGTCGATGGCAGCACAGACACCAGTGCAACCACACTACTCTACCTGGTGTCCTTCGCGCCCCATCTGTTTCTACTGTGGCATACGGGGCCATATATCCCGTTTCTGCCGCCGCCGTCAGCAGGATGAACGACGTGGCTATTCTGCTTATGAAAAAGACTTTGCTCCAAGATCTGATGTCTACATTCCAGCACCGTATCCATCCTCCTCACGTTGGTCGCCCTCACCTCCACTGTCCCAAGCCATGCCTCGTCCTTCTCGTTGTGAGAAGCTGGACGAAAAGATGACAATGTCATCCAGGTAGCAAAGGCAGGTCTTCCAATATATATATATAATATATTGTGCGTGCTGACTGTGCAGTTCATTTGTGCAAACAAATTGTAATCATCATCGTTTGTCTCACCCGATGTTCAGTCTTTGGCTCGCATGATGCCTGTGTTGTCAATACAAGCGTCGCGGGCGCGTGTAATATATATATATATAATGTAGTGTGTGTGTGTATGTATATATAGTATACATGTAAACCTCAATATAACGAAGTGATTTTATTCGTGATTTCAGTAGAATTAAGTTTAAGTGCTGCCACAGGAGAAGACGGAGACAATAAACAGAACCTTCTGCTGGGGTTAGTGGTCATATGCTTAAGTTTCACGCAGTTTTTGCAAATGCTTATCTCATATTAGCACAGTGCATTGGACCTGGATTTCTTTCGGGTTCACGCGTGACGTTCAGCCACTTGAAGAGGACTTCTTTGCTGGTGCAGCATCAAGCTGCGTTCGCTGGATATTGGGTTCAAGAAAATTGATTTCTTTTTTTTTTTCATTATTGAAATGAGTTCTTTGTACTGCTGTATTATCCAAACAGTCTTGCAGCACGTCCTGTGCTGAGAAAGAACCTTTTGGCAACTATGCTTTGCTTAAAGGAGTACCGACATGAATTTTAAATATTTTCGAATTGTTGCTGTAAATTAAAACACTGGTGTCGAGAACCCTAAAAAGAGTATTATGGTGTCTGGCAGCGCATTGAATGAGAGACGTCCAGTGGCTCAGACGCCATACTTTTATTCCATAGCACGCGCTCTTCTTCATCGTCGGCTTCCACCAGCCATACCTGCATGCCTGCTTACGTCACAGGATTCCCCTTCCCCCCGGAAGAATGCGCAAGTTACGAACAACAAAGCATGAACAAGCAGTCTTAGAAGCAAAACATGTCGAAATGCACAGTAGTTCCATGTCACAATGAAGTTTCGTTAACTCGCACAGAAGACATCACAGAAGAGGGCAGCAGTCCGGTGATATGTAGGAAAGCTCTGGTGGGCGAGGCTGGCTGTTGCGTTCAGGAAAGCTCAACCATGCCTTGCACATGGAGAGTGACGATGACTGGGTTCGTGGAAATGTCACAACTGAGTAATAATAGAACTTGAAGCATCGGAAGCTCGGCTGTGGTGGACGTCGCATTCCTTGTCCTGACTGGCACACAGGCAGTGCTTTCAGTTTCCGTGCTCGTTGACTGAGGTGAATCGGACGATGCTCGAGTCCTTGCGAGGGACAAGGGGTGATTACTTGTCTTTCTCGGTGTCTTCTGAGATGTGGGTGGTGTAATCGCAGGCGCAGTCTTGATCTCTTGTGCAGAACGCATCTCTGACGACGGTCCTTTATGCGAAGATGCCTTACATTTTGAATTTGTCTTTGCTTTAAAAGGCTTGCTTTACGGCGGGCGACGTCCTTTCAGCTGTGATTGTGCTTTCGAGGAAGTTTTCGTTGGTTGTTGTGCTTGTCGGAGGATTGATTGTAGTCCTTGATTTTCGTCGCCTTGTCTGTGCTGGTCTTGCTGTATTGCTCAGGAAATTCATTAAGTGGAGCCCTTTTCGAATCATGACGTTCCTTTTCTTCGCAAGTTGATGTCATGTCCGGTAGGTAGCTGGTGCATGGTGTGTTGTTGTCTTGCTTGTCGGGCAGCGGAGACTTGGCCAATTGTGAACCTGTGTCGCTTTGTTGAACTATCGAGCAAAGTCCTCCCGAAGCATGAACTCTTTCGGCATGGCAGTGGCTTGGCAAGGTATTTTCTCGATACTTCATCTGGTCCGTCGCGCACGTAATGATCCCATGAGGCGTGCGGTGAGAGTTACGAGCACCAGAAGAGCCACTTGACGCAAAACCAGGAGGTGGGCTGCGTATGCGAGGCGAGAAATCAAGGGCAACAGATGCTTGAATATTGACTCGATTTTTGTAGAGCAATGAAGAGGTAGGCGATGGCGACTTTTGTGCGGATGGGAAACCGGGTTGAAGGTCGGGTCTTGTGCGGCCGGGATGCATTTTCTTGAGCATACGCCTTACTTTGTCCGTAGGGAATTGTAAATTCATGCTTGGTGTTCGGGTGCGTGAAAACTGTTTGTTACTGTGACGGCTGAGTGCGATTGTCTCCGGAGGGTGGCTTATAAGCGAGCCTTCGTCGTAGTCTTTAAAACGGGTGGTCATTTCTTGTTCGATTTTTGCCCATGATTCGTTGTTTTCAAATATGTGTGTGAGGTAAAATCTGAATGCCTCACCGGTGACGTAGTCATTGAAGTTGGTGACCATCTCCCGTTCCGACCAGCATGCAGCGGTAGCGTGGAGCTCGAATAGGTCGAACCAGTCCTGTACGGGTCCATCGTCCGCTGATTCGGTGTACTTGGGTATGTCAAGGTCAACCGATGGTTCTAGTCATGATGCTGGTCGCTGTGGGCAGCAGGCACTGCTTCGGTGGTCTGCATGCGGTCAAGGTGTCTTGCTGATGGCTTTGCTGCTGATGTGTGGCTGATGAGTCGGCTGCCAGGTCTCCATCCTAGTCGACTTGTGTGATGTTATGAATGAGAGACATCCAGCGGCTCAGACGTAGATGTAGATGTAGATCCTGTACTGCTGGCTCACACCCACTCAGGGGGATTGGCCAAGAATCGGGTAGCTTAGAAAAAATTATTTAAAAACTAGTAATGAGAATAATTTCCTATTTTGTATAACAAAAAGATTTTTTTTACAAGTTAATTTTGTGAGAATTTAAATTTTTTTTAAATCTAAATTTAACTATTTAATTTAAAATTTAAATAATTTTTAAAAAGTTGGAAACAGGTGGGTGGAATTAATTTTGATCAAATAAGAAATACATAAATATAGAAGCGAATCTTGCTGTACTTTGCTTCTGGTTAACTATGGAACTTTTGAACTGTGGTTACTGCTTAAATCTCTTTGACTGTTCTATGAAATCTTGCATGGCCTTGCATACTTTCCTGCTGCTGTGCCCAAGGCTAAGTGCACCTAGAGATAGTAAATTTGAGGTTCTCAACTCTAATCCCATGATGCGTAATGGCGTTTCTAGAGATGTCTTTCGTAATGTAGAAAACTTCTGACATGAGATCAGAAAGTGTTCTATTGTTTCGTCTTCCCTACAATAAGAACAAAGGGGTGCTGGTGCCAAACCGGCTCTATATACTTTTATTCCATAGCACGCGCTCTTCTTCATCGTCGGCTTCTACCAGCCATACCTGCATGCCTGCTGATGTCACACACACACACACACACACACACACACACACATATATATATATATATATATGTATATATATATATAGTGTACGGCTGTGTGTGTAAGTTTCCCTGTATAGCATGTTCACTGGGAATTCGGCACAGCGTTCATCACTAAAGATCGAATGACGCAAGTAGCCAAAGCTTTGCAATGGCGTTTCTCGCTACTACACTACCTCTTGCACACGTTAAACTTCGAAAATAGCGTACACATTCAAGCACTGGGAACTCTTATTACACAATCCTAAAACCCTGTGTTTGCAAATGCGTTTCGCACGTTACCACGGTAGAACTACCAGCCCACATCATATTCAGCAGCAATTTCTTTTTTTTTTTTTTTTGAGTTTTGTACGCCGCACATTGAGCGCAGGCGACCCAATCGCCATCGCCAGCAATATGGCGACCCCCAGACCAGTTGCCCCAGTTGCAGTTCGTTTTCACCGCCAATGTCAATCGGAAACTAGAATTTGTGAATAATGACGTTCTCACAGTCGTTAAAACGGGACAAAGTGGAAATTGCCTATCGCCTAGGCACTCTTTCACCATTTCTACAAATTGTGACAATAACGTGGAGTTGCAAAAAGTAACAACCGCTTGGTGAGCGAAGTTTACCGATTACTGGCAAACACTTTGGTGTCATTGCACTTGTCGCCGTTTCCCAATATGTCTGAAGCAGTAGTGTCAAGCGGCGACCATCAGGGTCCCTGTACCGATATCACCGATAGTGGTGTACGAAAACGGCGCCAGCCTCGCAAAGACTACGCCGCTCTCTTGCATCCTCCGCCGCTCGATGGCGATACATCCGACGACCCTGACGAGAAGACGGACCCCGAAGGCGCTCGGATGAGTTCGTTCTGCTTCACCTGTGTCATCTGCTTCGCCGACGCGGTCGACAAGTGCTCGCACCTGGAACACCTCGCTGCGGCGCATCCGAACCTCAAGACTCACTGCCTCGCGTGCGAGTCTCGGTACGACAGCTACGCGGACTACACGCAACACCTGCGCGACTGTCACCCGCGGGTGTTGCAGTCCATTGATGAGGCGGAGGGCCTGTACTGCCTAGAGTGCGGCAAGGGGTTCCACAAGAAGTCCTACCTTTACCAACACCGGGCGCAACATTTCATGCTGAATCGCGTCCCGTGCGATGTGTGCGGAAAGTCGTTCCTCGAAGGTGCCATGTTGGAGCGACACTTGGACACGCACAAAGAGCCGAGTACGCACAAGTGTCCCCGCTGCCTGCGCACCTTCCGAAGCGCGCTTGGTTTGGCCAGGCACGAGCGAGCGCACCAGCGCCACAAACTGTTCTGCCAGGTCAGCGACCCCCGTTGATCGACTTGTGCGCGCGCCACTCTCGGTGCATTTCTAACTTGCTATTTTCGGAAGTAGCGAGCTGCACATTAACTGACACTTTGCAAAAATGCTACAGCGCATGCGCGAGCGAATATATTTTCCAACCAAGTAGCCTCGACCACAGACCAGTAGAACAAATAATCACACTCTCCATCCTTTCCTTTCTCCCTTCCTCTCTGTACACAATAGAGCTTACTATGACTGGAGTGTACTAGAACAGGGCTTCGAAAAGTGAAGCCCAAACAGAGTCAATCCACTTGCAGCGCTGCGATCGGTAGTCTGCATTGTGTCGTCGTTTAAGAGTTGCGCGCGGCTCCACCGAAGTGGTGCAGGGGTAGAATGCCTGCTTCCCACTCAAAAGGCCCGGGTTCGTAATCGCAGCTGTAGATGGTGGGTTTTTATTCTTAGTGTCACCAAAGGTTTTCCTTTGTTTCTTAAAACTAGCTTCAGTTGCTGCGTGTTGGTTCAAAAAGTAACGCAAAATGCGAAGTAAAATAGAGAGAGAAACAACATTTATTGAAAGAAAAAAAAGTGGTTCATGGCGGGTGGGGCCCTTCTTCGAAGGCTCCACTGGCTATAGCCTGCTCGGTGGGCCTGACTTAGGGTTGGCAGTTGGCTTCCCAGGGTCCGTTCAGCGAGTCGCGCCTCCCACGACCACGTGTGTATTGGGTGCGTATGTCCTGTGTCGACAGTAGCGGGTCGCTCGGGACAGCGGTAGGTTATGTGAGAAGAAATTTGACAGTGAGCGCATTTATGTGCAGCGCCACTGCCTGGGATTGAACAAAAACGATAAGTATGGCCTCCAAGATTTTCGTGAACACGAGACTCGAAATGAGATTTCACATTTTACGTTACCTTTTGTAGCAACAGAAGCTAGTTTTAAGAAACAAAGGAAAACCAACAGAGCTATAAAAGGTGACACCGAGAATAAAAACCCACCATCTACAGCTGCGATTCGAACCCGGGCCTCTTGAGTGGGAAGCGGGCATTCTACCCCTGCACCACTTTGGCGGAGCTGCGCGCAACTCTTAAAACGACGACACAATGCAGACTACCAATCGCAGTGCTGCAGGTGGATTGTTTGGGCTTCACTTTCTGTACGTTGGTGCTGCGGCCGTTCCGAGCACTCCCCTGTTCTAGTACACTCTACTATGACACTCGCAAAGTAATTTTTAGGAAGCCTTTGTGGTGGTCAGGGACCTTCCCTAGAATGTGGAGGGGTCAGGGCAGTAGCCAGAAAATTTTTTTTGTGGGGTTTCAACCATACTTTATGTATGTTCGTGCATGCATTTGTATGTGTTCGTGTTCGCAAGGCAAATCGGTTGGGGGGGGGGGGGCGCGTTGAACCCCAACAGTCCCCCTCCGCCTGGCTACGCCCCTGGGAGGGGTGAATGCACTTGAATTGAGCAAAGCATTCTGTGAACGAGAGTTTTCAGTTGTTGAATATCCTTGCAGGACATTCAATATCCTTGCAGGGCTTACAGATTTTTGGAAACTGCCAAGTCACCGACTTTCATTTCAGTTGCATATTGTATGCTTGAATAATGACATAGTAAATGTACACTGTAGGATGTTTAAGGTAGGTAAAAAAAAAACAACACAATAAATGGAACATTACAGTTGAACCCGTTTATAAGAGACAAGCACTGGGGAGCAGTTTGTGTCCCTTATATGAGGTGTCTCTTATAAGCAGGGTACCATGTTCTGCTCAACCCATGTTTCAATTGTAGGCACACTGGTGTCTCTTATACCCATTTGTCTCTTACATCAGTGTCACTTATAAAGGGGTTTAACTGTAGTCCTGTGGTGGCAGTGTTACCTTCCTGTAATGGAGGGCGGTGTCTAATATTCATCACTTGGGTTTTCGTGGTGCGCTACATAGAAGTTAGGCTCATAGTTCCAGATGGAGCCGTAACCTCCTTCAATTTGGTGTTGGTCAGTGGCCAGCCCATGGCACAGGCCGATCAATGATGCCAAGAACCACGAAGCCCCTCATTAGTATTTTTACAGTAAACCATCTGTATACTATGTATAGTGAACTGTTGTCATGCTCTCCATCATTACGGGACACTAATAACAGTGCCACCGATTACACTTCATATATAGCCTAGTATTTGAAAAATATTTGAATGGCTCTATGGCTTGTTACTACAGAACACTGTTTGAATGAGCAGATGCAGCGTAAAGATAAAAGCAGCAGCTTGGTGGAACATGCTGCTGTGGTAGCTTAACAGGCAATGCATGAGCTGCTAAGCTTGCAGCTGCGGGTTCGATCCCCAGCCATGGTGGCCACATTTTGATGGGGCAAAGAGCACCTGTGTGCCTGCATGTTAAAGAACCTTAGGTGGACGAAATTAACCTAGAGTCCCGCACTACAGCGTGCCTCATAATTGTATGAAGGAAGAGAATTTTGAGGGCTCGTTTGTTTGTTTTAAACAACCTTAATGAAAGCCAGCAGATAATGAAGCCAAGGAAAGTATAGGGGACGTTAATTGCACTGTTTTTTAAGTGTATTGTAGTAATCGTGATACAGACGTGAAGAAAGTAAAGTGGACGAAAAGACAACTTGCCGCCGGCAGGGACCGAACCTGCAACCTTCGGATAATCGTATTGTGGTTTTTGCTCGTAATACCTAAGAAATGAATTAATTAGCATGCTGCCATCCCATTTCAAAGGCAGTGCTGATAAAATCTGCTCATCTATTCCTTTGTTATTTGCTCTCGCATGTTGGCAAGCAGAAATAATTTGACAAAGTACATATTGCTTTAGTGTCCCTTTTCACTTGCCATATTGTCTGACATGAACCGAGTTCCTGAACATGTTGCTACGTTAGGTTTGTGGCACCTTCTACCAGACAGCAATCGCTCTGGAGGTCCACAATTGCACCTCGCACCGAGATCAGGAAGGCCGGCACTGTTGCTCCCTATGCCAGAAAGAGTATGGCAGCGCTGACTGTCTACGCCAGCACATGATGCACAAGCATGGCAGCAAGACGGGTGGCGAGCCATCTTTCTCCTGCAACATCTGTGATCGCCACTTTAGGTAGGGTCACCTGAGCTTTTGAAATTGGAACATTTCAGACACTTAAGGCCTGAACACAGGTTTGCGTTGCAACGTGTCAGCGCGTGACCTTTTGACGCAGTGCCGCGCCCTCTCCCTATGGGGAGAGAGGGCACGCGACTACGCGAAGCTGCGCACCCTCTCTCTCCATAGAGAGAGGGTGCGGCGCCGCGTCAAACATTCGCGCGCTGACACGCTGCAACGCGTACGTGTGTTCAGGCCTTTAGGGTCAGAATGTAAGTGTTTGCATTAATGGAACCCAGGTAGACATTTTGGACTAAAGAAAAGAGGGTCTCTTAACTAATGCTAAGATGACTTAAGGCGAATGCTATCCACGAAAGTGTATTTGTTGGCATTATTTTTAGCTTTTGTTAACATCGCCAATTGTTCTGCATGCTACGATAGCATGTTAGAAAAATGTGGCAAGTCTTGGAACCCATTAAGGCACTCATGCAAGACGAGTTCTCAGATGAAGCTATTTTTAAAGTACAACTGTTTTTCTTGAAGACCTCTTGGTACTTCTTTATCACCATTGGCTTCACGCTTTTCACAAAGTAAGCACACAGCTCAGGTACCTCGCTTGAGAACATGATGACATTTGTTTGCAATGACGCTAACGGAGCTGTTTTTTCAAGGTGGACCAAACGATGAGGCATCTAAGGCTTTCCTCTTAATAAGTACAGTAAAAACTGGATACATTTTTAGAGGACTACAAAAAAAGAATGTTATGATCTAAAAAAATGAAACGTTTGAAAATAATATTTTTTTCTTGGCTGGGGCATTCTTTTCAGTATGCAGAAACAGCAAACAGAGGGCAGAGCACACAGTATAAGAGCCTCTTGGTCAAATGGCAAGAATACAAGTACATGGCGAAGGGTGATGTAGCCTCAATGGCATGTGAGCATATGCTTTATGACGCGTACTTATCGGCGTCAAATGAAACCCGAACAGTGGCAAGCACTCGCAGTGGCATCACCATGGACAGGCGTCCATATATGCACAGTGCTGCCAAACTGGATGCATGCGCCAGTCCGTGGTGATAACTTGATGGCGCACACTATACCACTGTGAATGCTTGCCGCTTTTCAGGTTTCATTTGACGCCGATAGTACATGTGCATAAATGTGAGCTCCCAACCAGTACTGATTTTTGGGCTAGTTGGTTTTCCATCACAAGCGCTTTGTGTTGTCGTCACCTCCCTTTGTCCTTGTTTGAGCACGCTTAAGTGATCGGTGATCCCAACCAGCAGTTGGGTAAAAACATTTGAGTCACCGCATTTGAAATGCTGTGACTGTTTTCAGCAGCGACACATAGCAGTGAACCATCACAGTTTTTGGATGCAGCAGCCGGGAAGGGGATGCAAAAACATAAAAGAAGCTAATATGGAGGACTCTATGGGAATCAAAAGGGATTGGCATTTCAAAGCAGAGGTGACAAAACATAACAAATAGAAATGTAGCACAGCGAAGGCTTTGGCTGGTCGGTACGTGCTTGTAAAGGGAATGGCATGCAGCGCTATCGTTTGTTCCTCTTCTTCGACCTACATCTTTGCGTGCTGTTCTCCTTACAAATATGTGTGTCGATGATGTTTTACCATATTAACATATTGTGGCAGACTTGTAGGTATTGGATTACACATAATTATGCGATCAATTACATTAATTGATTATTTTATTGCTTTTTAATGTCTCACTGTAGCTACATTACTTTTCTAAGTAACCACTTACATACTTGTAATTGGTTACTTCATATGGAGCCGGAGATTAATGTATTGAAAGCAGTGATATAACATGTGGCAGGTCACAGTTTTTGATGATCTCAAACTTTACATACTTGAGTCAAACTTCCGTTCCCCGAGAGACAGAAAATATAGAGCCATATCTTATTCACAAGTTGAACACACTTCAGCCATAAGTATAAACATTTCAGAGGGGGCTCTTGAATCCATTCGATATGGCAGTTACACAACAAAAACTAGTGAGACTTAAGACTTTCTTCTAAGAATTTCTAGCCATTCTCTTCACTGTGAAATTATTATTGTCAGGCAGTGCTTACTTTTGACAACCCTGATTAGGCAAAACTTCAGACTTTGCATTTGCCTTTATCTTGATGATGCTTTCTTTGCTAACAGTGAAATGCAAAAAGAAAGGTCATATTATTGAGCTGTGAAATGGGAATTAAAGGCTTATATACTCAGTAGTAGATTGGTGGGCTACTTGCTCTTGAAGCTCGCGTACAGTTTTTTTGGTGCTGACTGATAAACAGCAACTGCAACCTGGACTTTCTCAAGCCTCAATTTCTCTCACTTTGAAAATGTAACACCATTGTCATTGTTTATGTTTTTATTGATCATTTTGTAAATGTCTGTTTCATTTTTTGTGGAACCAGCTTACAAGAGTTGCCAGTCTTGAATTCTCAAAACTTTTGAAATCAGTAATAATAAAGAAAAGGCAACAACTTTTTACAGCAACCTGTGACACATATCAAAACATTGAAGGAAAAGTGCAAACAACATAACTATAGGAAAAAAGACAATCTTCCCATAGTGCTTAGGGGCTGTTCTTGAAGAGTGCACTGTCCATTACAGTGCATGCTGATTGGATAGAGCTGGTAGACCGGTACCAATGGTCATCACTGGCTCTCGAGCTCTGTTGAACTAGCACAGTGCTGAAAATGACATCCTGCTTAGTGCGGAATACCTGTCCTTTTATCTGCGTTGTTTGTTCTGTGATTCGTTTGGGACGTTAGCTACTGGCACGCCACACTTCTGGCAGCAGTAACGCAAGTTTATTTAAGTGTTTAATCCTTCAATGTTTATCAGTTCAGCTGTCCAGTCCTTGGGCACAAACATTACTGACGGCCTTTGCTTGCATATGCTGTGTGCAGGTGGAAGTCCAGCCTGAGGATGCATGCTAAGCTTCATGAAGCAATGGACTGCAATGCCAACGTCAAAGTGTTTAGGTGCACCACGTGTGACCAGATATGTCCCAGCCAGTGCTCTCTCAAGGCTCACATGATCAAACACAGTGATCGTAGGCAGTTTCCCCTGTGACATCTGTGGTATGTTTTCTGATCAAAACATGGCTATATGTATTATTAGCTTGAAAAAACAAGGGCCATCTGCAGCGAAATTTCAGTTCGCTGCAGATCGTAGCAGAGATTCAATCCTTGTTTTAATTGACAAACCAAAACACAGACATTTAGTGTTCTTTACAGGCTTTTCTGAAACCTGCTTGCTCTGTTGCCGTCTCTCTGTCAATGTAAAATGATCACCTTTCCTGTAATACTCTAGGAGCAGGAAGAGTGAGCCTTGGGGCTAGTTGGTGTGACATTGTTCACGTTTGTTTCCTTTGTCTCAGCTCATCTACTTTGAAATGCCATTGGAGGAGCAGTTTGGGATATTGAGGCAATGGTGAACTTCTTTGAGCGAGGTTGTAAAGGGTGAGCCCTGGGACGGTTTAGGACCTGCAGGATCCTGTAAGATCTCAAGCCTGGAACCCGGTCTGCTGCACTTCCGTCTTTGTCTGGCTGGTCCCTGCACCACCAAGCGACACCACAAATCCAGCAGCAAACACTTTCTCCTCTGGTACAAACGCTAAGAAGCAAATCAGATCAGTTGCACGAGTGATGTCACAAAACTCTGCCACTTCCCAAAACAGGGGTGTCTGGAAATTTCATGTGACACCACTGCTGTGATTTGTAGAGGCATGTACTGAAAACCTTATAATAAATTACACACTTCAAGCAAAGCCCTTAGTTTGTTAGTGATATGGAGGGTTTATGCTACCAGCTCAATGGGTCTGTACACAGTCGTCAAAAGTGTATCAGGGTCCCTTTAATGTGTACCAGCACAGAAGCGTTTTTGCATTCTGCTCCCATTCCAAATCAGCCAGCTGTTGAATCTGTGACCTCACACTAAACGGCAAGAATCTGGCAGCAATATATAGCACGGAATTGAACTACGAGGGTTATTCAAAAAGTAAGGGCCAAAATAAATGTTCATTAGTAAAAGTTTTTATTGGCGGGTTTAGTTTAGCACAAACCTACTTCACTTTTCTACATAACCACTGTTAACATAATCACCATTCTAAGCACATTTCATACCGCTGCACCAGTTTCTTTAGGCCTTCTGCATAGAAGTTCGCCACCTGGGAATTGACCCAGTTGACAACGGCGGTCTTGAGTTTCTCGTTGTCTTGACACCATTGTCTCCCAAGCCACTGTTTCAAGTGCAAGAAAGAAAACTAGCCACGTGGTGCAAGGTCGGGACTGTAGGCCGGGTGATCAAAAAATCCCAACTAAAATCTTGAACCTTCTCCTTGGTTCTGGCTATGGTGCGGGGACACGTGTTGTCATGGAGGAGGACAATTCCAGACGACAGTTTCCCGCGCCATCGATTTTCGATCACACGTCTCACTTTGGTGAGCGTTTTGCAGTACATATACGTCAGCTGTAACTGTGGTCCCGCATTCCATGAAATCAACTGAAAGAACGCTGTTTTTGTCCCAGAAAAGGTAGCCATCATTTTCAGGCACGAGTAAAGAGACTGCTTGAATGTTTTTCGGTTTTGGTGAAGACGAGAGGCGCCACTGCGTTGATTGTTGTTTTCTTTCTATAGTGGCGTAACATACCCTAGTTTCGTCACCTATAGCAATCTGCGAAAAGAAATAATCTCTCAACTCTTACTCTCGTCAACTTGACATTCTTTGCTGTTTGAGTTGGTCGGTAAGCATTTTTGGTGCCCACTTGCACACACTTTGTGATATCGGAGCTTTTCAGTTACAGTTGTCTAATAAATTGTATTGCGGCCAACAAGAGGTCATTTTTCCAACAGACCACTAACTGTCCGTCGTCGATCTAATTGCAATTCCCGGTCCACTTGTTGAACAGTTTCATTGATCTGGATGCTGGGCCTGCCTCTCCGCTCTTCGTTGTGTACATTTGTGCGGCCATCCGTGAAGTCTCAACACCATTTTCTGACCTTTCCTTCACTCATCACACCAGGTCCATAAACTACGCAGAACTCCCCATGAATTTGAAAAACTGATGATTCTTTTGCATGCAAAAATTGAATTACAGCTCGCATTTCACAACCGGCGGGAGCAACAATTTTCACAGACATTGTTGTCTGCATTCCCCGACAAGCAGACTACTGAGGCAGAACAAGAAGTTCAGTGCTGTCACGAAGGATTAACAGATGGCACTGCACAAATAAATCTATATATATTAGGAGTAAATATATATGTATTAGCAAACGGCCCTTATTTTTTTTAATAACCCTCGTATATATCCACATATCATCCTAACAACCAAACAATATTTTGTGCATATAAAATTGTTGCACACACTCATCCAGAAGTCACTCAAACAGCAACAAGTGTGCACAGAACTACAGAAATTTAGCCACCAAGCATGCTGAACCCCGCGTTAACCCTTTTACGACAGTGAAAGAAAAAGGGGAAAACTGTACCAATTTTACTGGGATATTTTTTCCAACCTGGTTTGTAGGGACTTTTTCTTTTTTAATCAAACAGCACCATTATTTCAATTCAATGGTGTTCCGTTATTTTCCAAATTGCATAAGAAAATAGCTCGAGAAAGGCTGCTTCACTGCATGGCTCGTATGTCATCAGACTCTCCAGATGAGAAGATGTCACATTCTGATTACGTGCAGAACTCTTCAGAGCTGTCATCTGATGAGGAGTCATCAAAACACTTTCTTTTCTGCAGTCTTTCATTCCCTTGTGGCGAGGAGCCAGCCACGTTATATGCGGGGTTTCTAGAGATGGCAGTTTATGAAAGGCGAGACACCAGTGGCATGATATGGACATGCGTGTCCATCTAGTGTCATTCATTTATTCATTTATTCGTACTTCACATAGGTCCACTGTGTAACAAACTTTTGTTCTTCTTGAGTATAGTCTTGATTGGTTACATTGGTACAACAGTTCATGACGACTGTGCTTGTCAGTGGTTGTTAAAAGGGTTAAGCTGCTTAAATAAAGGTGCGAGATGTGTATGCTAGTGCTTTTTTTTTTCCCATTACACTGCAGGCATATCTTTCAAACGCAAATATGCCCTGAAGGAGCACTGTCAAGCGGTGCACTGTAACGAGAAGAACTTCCAGTGCAGTGCCTGTGGTCAGACCTTTGTTGTGAAGCGCTACCTGGATGCACACTTCAAGCAGGCACACGTACCTGGCCCACAGGCATTCACATGCAGGTATGTTGACAGCTTATGTCAGCTGGCTCTAAAACAAGTGTGCTTGCATTACCAACTGTGGTAGTTCGTTTTTGCCAGGGTGCCTGCCAACCTGAGAAACATGGAATTTTCTGGGAATTCGGACAGGTCTGTAAAAGTAAAGAAATTGTGCGGGAATTTTCGAAGAAACAGGCTGGGTCGTGGAAACTGACCGATGGCAGTCCGCGCTACTGTCATGGAAACAATCCTTATGTTTTATCAAAGCTTATAAAGTCACTCCTTCGACTGCAGCCACATTAAATGGCTGAGCATAAGCGCAAAAGAAAAAAAAGGGCAGCGAATAACTGTTGCTTCAACAGGTCACACAGCATATCTCAATTCCCAAACATGACGTTACTCACGCCGATAAATTCGTGCTTGCTTATTTTGGCCATGATCTTGGCTCGACTTGAGGCCATTCTGGTTAGGCCAGACCCACTACCAGCAGAGGCTCAGTTGCCGGGCTGGGTCAAGCTCGTTCAGTGGCGATGCAATGGCTACGTCAGCTCTGCACTTAACGAGTACGACTTGTTGCTGGGCGAGTTGGTTGACATCCAAGGGATCCACACGAGGAACTGAGTTAAGAGGCCAGTTGCTTACTACTCTTTCTTGCTCAACTCTTCCTTTTTTCTTTGCACTCGAGTGGATCCGCACGTTTCAAGGGTAGCACAGCATAACTGCAGCTCAGTGTCTGTCATTCCTGTTCCTTGAGATTGCGGAATTTGTGAACATTTTTGTGCACTGCGCCCATAGAAGAGCACGTAAACAGTGAAAACACGCCAGCTTCCGCACTTTCTGCACGGAATTGGGGAGCCTCCTCGTACTGTCACTGCCGTGCCGCCATGTATTCGGGAGTTCACCCCCAGCTTTCATTACATGCGTCGGAAAACCTGCATTCGCATCACAAACATCAAAAGCCGTAAAAATAAAATGCAAGCCTGCACGTGCTCGTCGTGAGGAAAAAGAAAGAGAAGCGTTATCCTGCATTATAACTCTATTCTAGTGACTGTTTATTTCAACCAAAACAATTATTTCAACCAAAACATTATAATCTAATTAAGTTACATCCCGTAACACCACAAATTCCGTAGATAGACGAGGAAGCGCTTTCCATCTTAGCTCAATTGGTAGATCATCGGACACATAATTCAAAGGTTGTGGTTTCAGATCCCACCAACGGAAACGGTGATTTTTCGCCTGCTTCAATTCATTTCAATTTATGCCACAATCAGTAGACTACAGTTAAAAGACAGCAATTAATGTCCTCTATTCTTTTTCTGGCCTTATTGTCTGTTTGATTCCTTTGGTTGTGTCTAACATATGAACAAGCCCCTCAAGAAAAAGTTCCCCCTTGTAACCTGAATAATATTGTGTTTAAGAAAAAGATCGCGAAAAAGGTGTTTCCCTAATACATGGACCACACATTTTTGCACCAGCTTCTTAGTAGTATTTTCACTGTGGGTTATTTTCCATAAGAGCACTGCGTAGTTTCGTTTTAGCTCTGCGAGCTTGGCATGCAACAGTTTTGCATTCTCATCAACTCACAACAGCAGGGAAGACAGAGCATGCAATGCTATTTTGTTTTCGAAGGAAGGATTTCCTATAAACACGGAGGGTGTCTGACTGGCATCCTTATAAAAAAACCATTGCTGGTTACCGTGATGTAAATGTGACATAAGGTAAAAGAGTATAAAAAGAGAACGAAATGGTCTGCGCTCGGTGGTGTAGCCTCCTCCGTAATGCAAGGCATGAAAGTGTCGCCTAGGGGATTCACACTGCACGTCGTGGAGGGGTGCAGAAGCAGGGGATACATTATGGAAAACATAATTATGTGTGGCTGCTGTGTAGAAAGAAGACATTTTCTCTGCTGTTGGTTCTTCTGCCGCCCTCAAGAGGTGAACCTTCTTGCCACCGGTGATATAATATGTAGGGATGGGCGAATAGTGAATTTGAGGTTCGAAGTGAATAGTGATTTAGTCGAATAATTTCAAATCGAATAGTTTGAATAGTATTTACCGCATATTATTAAGAAAAATGAGCATTTTTGTCATGACCTTTGCACAATATTTTTAAGGATTGGAACTAGGTATGAGTGAATGTCACTTTTTTGGTTTGAAATGAAGTGGAAGCAGCCTTGAATAGTATCAAAATTTGAATAGCTCTAGGGTGCAAGTTATAAGTGGTGCAATACGTTACAATTTAAAAATGACCATACTTAGCGCATATAAGCCCATATAACACGCTTTTAAACTTAAAAAAAAAAAAAAAGTACATTTAACCTTGAAGTGTGGCTTCGCGGCAGTGCAGACTTCCCCTGGATGGGTTGTTTCACGGCACAGCAGCCAGACGCTGCAGTGAAACCACCTTTACAAGGGGTTATGTGCGGTCAAATGTATACACATATTCGTTCATTTCAAATACTTCAATATTTCGAATAATCTAAATTCGTTTGAAGCGAATTCGAATACTGTAATATTCAGTCGAATATTCGAAACGCCCGAATATTCGCCCATCCCTAATAATATGCCGTGTGACCCTCCACTGTTTTTCCAGTGACTGTCCGAAGGTCTTTAAGACAGGAAAAAGCCTCAAGTCCCACTGGCGCTCCTGCCATGGTGACATCCCAAAGGATCACATCTGTGACATCTGTGCCAAGGCATTTGCATCGTCTAAAGACCTCAAACGGCACGCTCTCATCCATGGTGGTGACAGACAGTACGAGTGCGGAGACTGTGGTTCTGCCTTCTACAGAGTGGACAATCTGAGACGTCACCAAAAGCAGGCCTGCAAGTACAGGGACCTTTGACTTCCTACACAGAAGCGCTGCCCTTTTGCTTACTACGGAAGGGTACACGTTACAAGCAGGAAAGTGGGCTATAAGATTGGGCGAGCAGCATTCTTTCGTTTCGTCATATCTTATCGTGTAGTTTCCTGCTCTTGTTTACATTGTTTTATGCGAGGTGAGGTGACATAGGTTGGATCTTGGAACATCCTCTTTAGTTGAATGTGCGAACATTTAAATGTTGATATTGTGAGGTCGGTGTCATGATATTTTGCCCGAAACCTTGCATCTCTGTTTTTGCTGATGAGGCACAAGCTAAAATAAACTTGTTACCGAATGCGAAAAATGTGTATTGCAACAGGGTTGCAGGAGGAGACCTTGAACAGGTTAAACGCCACATGTGATATTTGAGCCATTGCCAGAGTGCCAACTGCTGTGCTATGTGTGCAATACACTCTGCAAAACAACATACATCTTTTCTGGGTCACTTAACATTTCCGGAGCGGTTTGCCCTGCATGAAATGAAGCTTTCAAGGGATGTCACTTGCAAGCACGGTCCATGGACAGAATGAAAACCACGTGACTTTAGTAAAAAAATGTTGGCACCCAGCATTGCCGTACTACTGGCCGTATGTGGTGCACATCCATGCTCAGATGTAACAAGGACTGCTACGTAGACATAAAAGCAGTGCGCAGCACGGACAAAAAACCCTTACTGACTGGTTACCCGCCAAAGTTACTCAGCAGGTAAGGTTTTAAGCTCAAGGGACCGGGTTCACTTCTCAGCTGCGATGGCTGCATTTCAGTGGGGGCAAAATGCACCCATGTGCTTAGGTTTAGGTGCGTGTTAAGAAGTGGTCAAAACTGTGGTGTGCCTTATAAACATAGAAGTTGTTTTGGCACATAAAACCTCACAATTACTAGTCAAGTGATTGCACCTTCTGTGAACTGCATTTTTCCTCCCTTGGTGCCCACACTCGTATGCTACCAGTTGCACAAGCTACACTTTACGTTCACTCATCTTATTTCTATCCATGCGGCCGTTTTGTGATGTCATCACTCCCATCATCTAGATTCCTGTGAATTGTCACTCAAGTATATGTGCTGGCAGAATGGTGTGGTTACCATATGCTCTTTCAAGTTAGTAATAAGCTGCTGCTCACGTGCGCAGGTAAATGGTCTCAATATGATCGAGTCTGATACCTTTAACCTAAAAGCAAACGCTGCTGTTTTTATTTCACTGCTGCACCTACCGTGCTGGCCATGATATTCTGTGGCTGAATAAAAGGTAGCAAGTTTGACTTGGAACTGGGACTACATAATTATGAGTCGTTCAGAAACCTAAGAATGCTCCTTTTGGTGTGCGTTAAGGGGACACTTAAGTGAGTTTATATTGATAAATTATTCTTTGAGCACATCATTGTTGTTAATTCTGCAACTGTAGGCTCATTATAGTTCAGCCCAGGTGCCGAGAAACGAGGCGGACTGCTGGCAAGCAGAAACCAAAAAACTTTATTCCCTCTCCCCAACTCCCCTTATATACGCTCGGTGGACTGCAGCGCCTCCTTGTGGCCACACGCTTCAAGGCACACTGGCAGCAACCTCCCTCCTTTTCACATTTTATGGGGCAGGTCCTTACAATTCCAAACGTTGGGGTGGCCTCACTATACCACCAGTCTGTGTCACAGTTTCCTGTGGCGTTACTTCCGGCTGCACGGGTTCTTGTGGCACCGCAGGTTGCAAGTTCCCGGGAGGGGCCGGCGGAGATGCTGCTAGTTGAGCTGGACTCGTTTCTGTCGAATGAGGCACCGGGTGTCAATGATTACGCTGCAGGACGCCTCTGGGGGTCTGAACAAGGTAGGACCGTGGACGCTGGGCCTGTGAAAGCACTTCACCACTGCAGCATGTGTCAGTGACCCATAAACAGTCTCCGGTACTTAGAGAGGTTAGCTGATTTGAAGCCCGACTGCGATTTTAGTTCTTCGCTTGCTCTGCCCTGTAACCCCTATCCTTTTCCCTGAAACTCCTATGGCATGGTAATGACGGCACCAGTTCCGGTAATCACGGGAGGTGTGTTTGCAATTTCCTTCCCATCAGGGCTTGGGCCGGAGAAATGCCGTTTTGACCAGGCGTGTCACAGTATGACAGTAAAGCCAGGTAAGGATCAGGGCTTTTGGAGAGCTTGATAGAACGGCAGCATGGGCTAGTTGATTTAGAATCGACATATTTGCACAGTGCTAAGTGAATGAGGACATATGAGCGCCTGTGTTGTGTCCTTTCATACGTCCTCGTTCACTTAACACTGTGCAACTATGTCGGTTTTGGAGAGCAAGTCTTTCACCGTGGGCACCATGCACTTCGCCTCTCCATTGCTCTGTGGGTACCGTAAAAACCCGCATATAGCTCGGACCCGCATATAGTCCGGGGTGTAATTCGGGGATAGCAAACGTGAGAAAAAGTTTTCACCCGAATATAGTCCGAGGAAAATGGAAAAAATGCATTTATTGACATTTCATTCATCGTCGTCGTCGGACGCACTCTCTTCCGAAGCTCCCTTGCCGGAAATGTTCTCCCACAGCACATCATCCTCAGTGCCATCAAGCGCGTTGGAGATGGAGCACTTTTTGAAGGCGCGGAAAACGAGCGCCTCTGGAATGCAGGCCCAAGCCTCGACTATCCACGAGCAGAGCATCGCTGGCGAGGCCCGTTGCAGCCGTCCGGCAGGGGTCACTTCTGGTTCTCCGGACCTCATCCACTCCACGTACAGGCGCTTGACATGGTCCTTAAATGGCTTATTAAGGCACACATCAAGCGGCTGCAGCTGTGATGTCATCCCTCCCGGGATGACGACGAGCTCGGTGCGGGAGTCGCGCAGCAGTCGCTTTACGGAGTCGGCCAGGTGACACCGAAACGCGTCGAGCACAAGCATCGAAGGGAGCCCCAGCAGTGCTCCGGCACAGAACACTTATACTACCATTTACAGAAGGGAAACTGTACCTTTGACAGTGCAACGGAAATAAGGGTAGCGGTGGCGTTGTGAACTAAAGTATCCGACCAAGAGATGGCGCTGCGAAAACTATCATCATCATTGCGCTGGAGCAATATGGCTGCCGCATTGCTGGCGGGTGCGGGCGGTTGCGGTGCGTACCCGCTGGTTCTGGGCGTTTATTCACTGCTGCCCGGGGGTTGTATTCGCGCGCGCGGCAGCCTATCGTTACTACAAATATTTCCGTTACGTCGCCAGGTGACCGAACGGCCTCAACTGGCAAAAAACACGCCAAGCAAGTAAGCTTACATTGTTTATTGGCAATCGTGAATGTAGCAGTATACATGTAAACAAGCAGGACTGTCAGTTACAGAGTTGAACAACACATACGAGAAACAGAAATTGCCAGCTGAAACTGAGCAACTCTATGTCTCTTGGCTCGTTCAGCATACCTCTTATAGTACGCAGAAAGAAGCGTCAGACGATACTATTTACGATGGGTGACCCTTGCACAGTACTTGCGTACAGTGCTGCCCGTCCTCTTTCTCACTTACACATGCGCGTTTGACGATTTGAGCGGTAATAAACAAACAGCATCAAAGCTCGAAAAAGATGCAGTGCCAGTAAGATTAGCTTCAGCCCGACGTCCTATTTTGACAACACATTGGCGAGAGCCACTCGGCGCTGAAAAAAAAAGTGAAACCACACTGTTGTGCTAGCTATTCCTGTACGTAACATGTTCTCGTTATTGTGCTCAATATCCTTGTGTTCGTGCCTGCGCACGGATCTTTCTACGATGAATTCCGACCATTTAGCTCAACTTTCAGTTCAGCTAAGCTCGTGTGTTCTGGGAAAACACCATTTACGGTATCACGTTGAAAAGGAAACTTGGTTCATTTTTCAAAAAAAGGTTGCAGTGACAAACACTTCAGTTGAGTAAATGTTGGCGAATAAGGAAAGCCTTAGCCTGAATCCAACATTTCAGCAAGTGAACATTCCTGTAAAGGTTGTCACGGAAGACAAGTTTCGAGAAGTGAGCTACCCTTGCTCGCCCACTGTTTATCAACTGACGAATGTGATAGCGGATGCCTGCGCGTGTTCCTGAAAGCACTCGTTTATAAATAAAAAAGAATGATGTACCAGTGGACAGCACCGACAATAGACTGCACATGATGTGGGCGCACACAATAGAGACATTTGGAACAGTAGTATACTAGACAGCTAGGAAGTGCTGGAAGTAATAGTAGCAAGGTTGGAAAAATAGGCAGTGAGTAATCATTTCTGTCAAATGTGTATAATTACCTTCTTTGTTTAATTGCTATGTTTCACACTGAAAAATAAATAAATTAGTCAATTTTTTCTGGTGCCAATGGTGCATAGTCGTGAAAGACACTGCTTAAACGATGGACGATTGCAGAAGCTGAATTTACATTTTCATTCTTCACTACCTCCTAATTGTCTGCCTCACTCTAAACACGGGTGTCACACAAAACTAATAAGGCGGCAATAGGGGCTAGATGGCATGTCTTCATGCTTGTGATGCGCTGCAGGTAGACACGGACAAGAAAAAACGAGGATAGCACAAGGTGTTTCGCATCACCCTGTGTTCTCGTTTTTTCTGGTCTGTGTCTACCTGCAGCGCATCACAAGCATGAACACAAAACTAGCCTTTTTTGGACATATAGCTCACGCCAATATCAAAGAAATAGCAGTTATTACACATTCAAATCTTTAACATACACAAACACTGGCCAACTCTATTGAACTCTGGTTGTATCTATTGAGTGCGCTCATTTATTTTTGTGTTAAAAATAAACATACTTTTAAAAACTCCGTGTCATGTGTCAGGTCTGTTATCTAGAACAAATATTATTTGCTACTTGTCTGTGGTTCCACTTCACATACAAAACAAATTGCTTGCACAAATGCAACGGTGCTGTACCTTCTTTTCTGGATGTGTCTGTTTACATATCATCCCATTAATGTATTGGCGAAGTTCATTGAATAAAACTAAAGACTAAATTTTCAAATGCTTTACAAACTCAACAGCCTGTTTCATAGAACACTGCCCAAAATGCCCTTATGCACATGCTTCTATTCTCCTACTCCCATCATCAAACGTTATTTATTCCAGAGTAGCGACCCGGAAACTATTCTCCAGGTGAGCACTACACGAAATGCCTTGTTTAATGAAGGCACGAGTGTTTGCACACAGTTTTCTATTTTAGAACCTTCACAGTGTCCCTCCCTACAAGCAATCGGTACACATAACTCTTTGTTTCAGCACTACTGTAGCTTTCCCTGCCATTGCTTTGCAACGGCCTCCACAATTGCAGCAAACTATATTCACTGGGAAAAACAAGTGCTGCTAAATATGCACTACTACTGGCCCACTTGCTACCAAGTTACATGTGATACTCTATGCAAAGTTTCACACGTAGATTAAAGTACAGTATGTGCACCCCATCACATGCACTATCCAAGAAATTTGAAGCCAGCACATTTCCTCTAAACTGAATAATTCATGAAGCAAGAAGCAATAATTTGTGGACCCAATTTTGTACTGCTTCAACATACCCTACACTATCACTGCTTTTCAGTATAAGGCTTGCATTTGTCCGCCTGGCAAACTTTGGTGGTGGATAGGCGACTCTTGAGCTTCTTACGACTTGGTGTGGGTAGCTTGGAAACCAATGATCTCTCTTTTGTCCAGTTTTCTGAGAAGAAGAAAAATTGAGTCATGAGAAAAAGCAAGAAAGAAATGATGAAAGAAAAAGAATTGGTTCAATAAGTAAAGTGTCCACAACCATACCTGGTGAGGATTTGGGACGACGAATTTACTTTCAGTAGTGGAACATCCTCTGCTGACTTGAGGTAGGTTCAGAGATAAAGCATCCGAGCGTGTGCTGATATGAGCAGTTTCTTGGAGGCTGTGGTTGGGTTGGAAGAGGAAAAAATAATGATTACTATGGTAGAAGCGTGAGTGGATTGTGATTCATGTCTGAGAAGAATGTATATGAAAGCACTGCATGAGAAAAATAGTGTGCACACTGCACATAACATTGCTTTGTTTTTGAATTTTAGTGGTGACCTTCAGTGGACCGTGTCTGACCAAGCCTCAATTAGAGGATACTAATTTAGTTAATTTCCCAACTCTATAAACTACATGGTATGTGCAAATGTAACATGCATGATTGTAAACTTACGAAAATGTATAAATGCATATACATACTATAAGTTCACTTGGCCCTACCATGCATTGGACTTATGAGCATTTATCTCAGAAGACTAATTTGTGCAGAAATAGGTAAAACTTATGCTGTGATCTGTGTTACAAAGTTTAGCAGTAAAGATATTTTTGCAAAAGCGAGAACGAAGTAAATAATCATAGAAAATGTCATTGTAATCCACAAGCGGTGCATCCGATCAGCTGGACGAGTCGTAAAACCTTCTGAAATGACAAAAACCGTAGCGCATGCAAAAAAATCCTATGTTCAAATGCAAAGCAGTGCATTTTCACTCACCGGTGCGCACACCCACATGGTGCATGGTTATTCCGTTTTCGTAGGTAGTCTCCGAGCTCCTTGCTGGCATTGAATTTTCACGCTGGCAGCCGGTGAAGCGCCGCAGCTGACGTGATTCACAGGCTTTAGACACGTTCGCTTTGTGGCAGCGGCATGTAAAATTTGGCGCACTAACTCGCATTGCTATATCAAAACTGATTTAAAAAGGAGCTGCGTAACGCCGATCAAAGCAAACGACCGCGGTACAATTTGAATGAAACAACCGACCGAAGCGCAATCGATGCCAATGGGCTGCTGCTTTTCGAGCGTCAATGTAATCTCAATACTTGTCCTCAAACAATTAAGCTCTTGTATTAACTGTAGAAGTAACATAAAAACTGGTCCCTACTAGCTGTATGCAAAATGACACGGTAACTAAGCTTTTAACAATCTTCTGATACATTCTGAAATAAAAGTTTCGGCCGCGTTGAGCGCCCCTAACACGGAAAATGGGAACTAACTTATCCGACCGCTAAAAGAGGAGTCAGTAGCTCCACTCTCCGCGCATATCGATGGAACTCGCCGCGGTTGATTTTTTCGCCCTCTGCGGCGATCGCTGGAACTTGAGACTTTCCGTCCGGGGCCTGGCTCCGGGCAGTGGGCTCACTGCCGTATCCCTGCGCCGCGCCGCCATGGCCCTCTCCGCGTCGACAGCCTGGGCGCCCGCCAGGGGCGCTGCCGCCAGTTTCTCCTGAAAACTTCTCTTGCGGGGTGCGAAGCGCGTCCCCAGGTCGGGGTTACGCTGGTTACGATGTAGTTCCGGGGGGATCAACAAACGCGGAGTTGAAGGCGGTAAGAGGGCCACCACAATGACACTTAAAAGAGACCACAAAAAAATGGAGGGAGGAGGGGGCCGAGCTTATTCTTCTTTTAAGCTGATTCCCCTGCAGCGCATGTTCACGCCTTTCATTCGTTTGAAGGATCTTTGTCGATCGGCACCACGCGTGCCGCTTTGCTGCACTTACGCATGCTTGTTTTTCTGAAGGATCGGCATTTGTGACTGTTGTCCGCAAACTGCAACTGTCTCAAAGACGTTCCGCCGCTGCCATAAGCGTGCGCAGGGTTCCCCTTCAGGGGGGGCGAAGGTTCGTCGCAGCGCCCCCCCCTCCATATTATGTCAATGTATGCGGCTGCCTTTGCGCCCCTCTTCTCGCCCCTCCTACAATGTATAGGGCTGACTTTGCGCCCCCCCTTCTCGCCCCCTTGGCCCCCCCCTGTGCACGCCTATGGCCGCTGCATCTGGACGGGAGGGACGCGCTACAGCCTCCGGCGGTCGTGCACATAGGCATGCAGCGTACGAGCAGAGAAATTGCTGGGGCAGCGTTTGACAACAAAAACAGCTGGACCCAACGAAGCTAGGAGTGACCGCGTAGTCAAGTGCGGTAACAGTAAAAGAAAAAAAAAACAGGAGGGTGGTGACAGCAAAACCATACTCGTGTACAGAAAAAAGAGATGTAGAGGGGAGCCTGAAGTAGCTGTCATTAGGAAGCGGGAGACCCGTAGGGATTGGGCTCCTTTTGGGATGCTCCAGTGCCTGTTAGATCAACGTCGTCGTCGGCCATTTCTGATCATTCGTAATCGTGACCATTTCTGCATTGTTAATCATGGCAAGCATTTGCGCATACATAGGCAGGGCTTTGTGTAAATAAAATCAGATCAGGCGTCTATCAGGTCAGGACGAGGAGCAAATCTGCCTGCTCATTGACGGGTGTGCGGCTGTTCTCCTGATCTGAAAGGCACGCAAATTATTGGTAAGGGAACCACGCAATTAATGCGAACGTGAAGTGATTGAAGCGCAAATCTAGAAACATATGGTTTGAACAAATGCATTACTGTATCTGTCACTATCAAAGAAACAGATTGCTTATTTTAAAAAATGTGGTTACTGATGTCATTCTCTCTTATTGTGAATCACACGTGTTTTATGTACGACGCATGCGCGCTTGGCTAATTATCAGGGAGTTAACGTTATGTGGGTTCATTAAACCTGTTGCTAATTCCAGCGAGTGTCTTCTCTTCTTGTGTAAGCGTCCGTAAGCTGGTGTTTTTCGTTTCTTCAAGTATGTATACCAACAGGCCCAGCAGCAGATTCTCCAATTACACAGACCAGCTCATATATGCGAATAAAAAAAAGAAAAAAAAAGGTGAGGTGTTATTGTGGGGCTCGAAAGACGAGAGTGAAGTCGCTATGATCGTTACAGTGGCGAAAGGGCATTGAAAATCGTATCGATCAGCAGGACAAAAAAAACTTCAACCCCCCCAACTACACGCGCCTATCTGTTACTGCAGCGGCTACGTGGAGGAGCATTCATCTATGCAATAGCCGCTTAAAACATCGCCCACCCTTCGTAAATCAGTCACAACCACAGTAATTTATTTCACAACCCACAGAAAAGTTGCATCAAAAGAAGCTCCGTGTGTTGCGCACCGTAACTTTGACTTTTCTTGCGCGCAAAACAGCAACGCGTGCTAGTCGCGCCCAGCAGTCCGCCGGAAAGTTTCAGGTGACGCTGGGAGCCGCGCCGCCTGTCGGCGGCGACATGAAGTGCGTCACGCTCCGCCGCTCAGTGAGCGCACTATAAACTTCTAGAACACTGTACTCCGGGCCGTCGACACCACACGGACTTTATCCAGTCAAGGACTAACGATTCGTCCATCCACCCCTTGTCCTGGCAGCGGACGACGACATTCTTCGGGAACTTCTCCCCCTTCGGCAGCGTCTTTCGTTTGAACACCACGTAGGGTGGCAGCTTGCGACCGTCAGCCGTGCAGGATAACATTACAGTCACCCGCGTTTTTTCGTTTCCAGTCGACCGCACGATAACTTGCCTGGAGCCTTTTTGATGCACCGTCAGCGCCGATGGCATATCCAGGTAGACCGGCGTCTGATCCGCGTTGCCGATCTGGCCCAGCTGAAAGGGGACTGCCTTTCGCAACGCAATTATGTACCTTTGAAAAGCCACGAGGTGCTCTTCGTAGCTTCTGGGAGATCGACGTACGCCGACGTAGGGAGAACCCAGCGCGGCGCATGAAGCGAGACACCCAATGCTCGCTCGCTTTGAAATCCTCCGGCTGAATGCCTTTGTCTCGAGCGATCTCCCTTGCCTTCGCTTGTAGCAGCTCGATGTTGACAGCGAGATGTGCAGCTCGCTGCTCCAGCACAAAGTCTGTGAGTTCTCGTTCCACGTCAGGAAATGCTCCATTTTTTGGTCCGCGGAAACTTTTTCGCTTGCCGCTGCATGCAAAGAGGGCTTCCTTCTGCTTCCGCCAACCGCGAATGCTCCGCTCGTTGACTCCGAACTGCCGCTCCGCGGCACAGTTGCCGATGGTTTCGGCAGCAGCGATAACTTTTCTTTTAAAAGCAGCAGAGTACTGCCTGCGCGGTCCTGACATGGCGTAAAATCACAGGAGCAAAATCGAGGCCGTCGTTATGGGCACAAAGTTGAAGCAAAGGCCACTGACCAACTGACCAGTTAAGACTAACGCCGCTAACACTACCTAGCGCAGAAGCGCGCAGACAGCTGATGATGATGATAGCACCGCGCTATGCCGAAACCGAAACTGAATTTGGGCCGAAAATTCTTGGGACCCGCATATAGTACGGGGCCGAAATTTCGCACCCTAAAATCTAGAAAAAAACCCCGGGCTATACGCGGGTTTTTACGGTACTTTGGGCTGCTGGTCTCGTGACGGACGCCATATGACTGTGCAAAGTCTGCAAGCTCGTAAGACACAAGCTGCGGTCCGTTGTCGGTCCGGACAACGTCCGGTATGCCAAAACGGGCGATGCAGCTCTTGATTGCTGAAATGACTGCTGGTGCCGTGGTGGACCCCACGGAGACTACTTTGGGGAACCTGGAATAATAATCAACAATCAGGACGTAATCTCACCCTTTAAGTTGAAACAGATCGATGACAAGGTGCTGCCATGACCTGTCGGGTGTAACCGTTGGCAACAGAGGCTCGGACCGCTGAACTCGAATCTCGGCGCATACTGCACACTGCGACACCATATGCTCGACATGCATGTTACAGTTAGGCCACCCAACAGACTCCCTGGCCTGTTCTTGGCAGCGGCGCACTCCCTGATGCCCTTCGTGAAGAGGGCGAGAATGTCCTGGCACAAGGCTGAAGGAATGACAAGTCATCGGTCCAGCAGAAGGATGCCGTCGTATATGCTTAACCCGTCCCTCTCCTTCCAAAATGGAGTGACCTGCAGAGGCACCTTGTTTTTGTCTGGCCATCCTTTCATGCAGTATGTCATGACCGCAGAGCAAACTCCACCTTGGGCTTGGCGTCTTGCCACCAGAGGCGGTAATTCCTTAAACTCTTTGCTGACGAAAAGCTCCAACGTGTCTACTATGCGGGTAGGCCGACAATTCAGAGGGAGCTCGTGACAATGTGTCTGCCGTAGCCAAGTGCTTCCCAGGGACATATTTCACCACATACTGATAACGCATCAGTTATATTCACATTTGTTGTATGCGAGGTGGCACGAGCTGTAGGTCTTTGTTACCCAATAGGGTGACCAGAGGAAGATGGTCTGTGTCTATTTCGAAGGTGAGGCCGCAAAGGAACTGATCGTATTGTGAAATGGCCCAAGTCACGGCGAGACACTCCTTCTCTGTCTGACTGTGGCATGCTTCTGTCGGAGAGAGTGCCCTTGACGCGTACGCTACAGCCCGTCGAGTACCTTCAGGCTGGTCCTGTAGGAGCACCGCTTCCAAACCGTAGGAACTGGCATCCGCGGATACTACTGTATGATAGCAAGAATCGTATTTGGCCATGCACGTGTCTGAGCTCAGCAGCAACTTGAGTCGTGAGAAGGCCGTTTCTTGACTGGGACCCCAAGTCCAGGTGCTGTTCTTGTTCAAAAGGGAACAAATGGGCTCTGTAACGTCAGATAAGTGAGGTATGAAGCGTGCGACGTGGTTTGTCATTCCAAGTAACCGTCGTACTCCACTGACGTCGGTCGGCGGCGGTAGGTCCCTGACAGCCTTACTAACCTTGTCTGGGTTTGGTGAAATCCTGTCCGCTCCAACCACTACACCAAGAAACTTCACTGGATTGACCTGAAACGTGCACTTCTTTTTGTTGAGGGTGACACCCGTGCTCCTGACAATCTTTTCCGAAGATTAGAATGTCGTCAATCATGTTCACAACTCCAGGCAAGCGCTCAAGGATCCTTGATCTTAACTGCTGGAAGTACTCTGGTGCCGTGGCAATACCAAAAGGTAGTCTCTTATAACAATACTGACCGAACGATGTGATAAAAGTCACAAGTTCCTGGCTGTCGGCACTCAGCTTCGCCTGATGGAAGTTAGACTGCGCATCCAACTTGGAGAACCCCCATGCTCTACCCAACTGGCCAAGAATCTATTCCACTATTGGCAATACAAAGCGCTCCCTTTCAATTACTTTTCAGCTTCGTCAGATCGACGCAGATCCTGTAGCTGCCAGATAACTTGGGCACAACTACTAGTCCGAAGCACCACCCCATTGGCGTTTCTACCTTTCTTATGACATCCTGCAACTCCATTTCATCCAGCTCTCTCTCGACGTCATTTAACGGAATTAGAATCCGCCTTGGGGGTACTCAAAGAAAATAGACAAGCGCCGGGTTTGAGGCGTATGCGGTATTCGGCTTGCCAAAATTTTCCCACTCCTTGGAAAATTTTCGCTTTAGGGGAATGAATGCACTCGGCAGAATCCACGAACTGGACGACCCCAAGGGCTTCAATTGCAGGCAGCCCAAGGAGGTGTGTATGCTGACGGTCAACCACATACAAGGTCTGCACTGTGGCCCTGTCACGCCACTGTAAAGTTGCTTTGAAGGCATCGAGATTGTGAAGACTCTGTTCGCCAGGGCCTAAGCCCTCCCCTTCAATGGCATCTAGCGCCCATGGTCGGTCTGGAAAAGACGGCGAGACTGCAGATACTTCTGCACCAGAGTCTATCTCAAACTCGGCAGGGTGCCCGTCACAAGTATTTCTGTGTACCTTGCCCAGTGTGAATCCACATTGTGAAGTTCGATGGAACCGAGCAGGTCGTTTCTGTTCTTCATACAAACTTCGGCAAAATGCCCTAGCTTTTTGCAGTAGGTGGCAGATTGATTTTCTAGCCGGACATTCTTTTCGAGGGTGCCGCTGACACCCGCAAAAGCCACACGATAGCACAGCCTGGGTGTTTAGACTGATAGTGAGAATATGACGAAGGGGTGGGTGTATCGTTTCGTCGAGCCGAATCGATGTTTAGCGTTTTGGCAAGGATGTTATCCACAGTCGGTCTTTTGCGTGATAACTGCTCTTTCTCTGCATCCTCGTGTATGCAGGCTTGGCACAGCGCTTCTTCGGCGGTAAGTTTTGTGTACCGGCACAATTGATCAGACAGCTTCTCGTCGCTTATGCCTACGAAGAATCTGTCGCGAACAAGTCAGTCCTCGACAAGCGGGCTGTTCTAGCTGCAGCGCTTTACTAGGTTGCGTAAAGCCGTAAAAAAATCATCCACAGATTCGTCTGGCTGCAGAGTGCGGCGGTGACAACGATGACTTTCGTATATTGTCATTTACTGAATGCACGAAGTGCAAATCCAATTTTTCTTTGACAGACGTGAAAGAAAGCGCCGCCGGTGCCAAGACCCCCCAAGGAAGAAATAATGGTTCTGGCTTGCAGTCCTATACAGTAAAGAAGTGTCCGTAGCTGGGCCTCGTCGCTGGCATTGTGCAGGCCGGCCACGGAGGCGTAGTCCTGGAACGTTGAAATCCACGTTGGCCATTCTCCCGGGTTAGAAAACGTGAAGTTTGCTGGTGGACGCAGACCACATATGCCCGCATGAAAATTGTTTGCTTTGGCTTCGGCAGGGGTGGCTACCGCGTCGTTAGGCTACGTCGAATTAACGGCGGGATCCCACTTCTGACACCATGTTCAGCCCAGGTGCTGAGGAATGAGGCGGACTGCTGGCAAGCGAAAACCAAAAAACTTTATTCCCTCTCCTGAACCCCCTTATATACGCTCGGTGGACTGCAGTGCCTCCTTGTGGCCACACGCTTCGAGGCACACTGGCAGCAACCTCGACAATTATTAAAGCAGAAAATAAAAATCAGATATCGTTCCTAAATTTCACAAATAACACAAATTTCAGAGAGCTTTTTCATATCTTGCCTGCACTAGGGTTTAGGTGTATTAGGCCTCTGGCCCCCTTATAGGGCAGCTGTGCTTCATTTTTACGGACTAAGAATTATGTAGGCCCAAGCAGATGCCGTCAAAATGTGTGACATCACTGCAAGTCAGTTGCTAGAACTGCAAGGTGGCGTCGTCACCTGCATTTTCTTTTTGCGCACTTTTCTCGCTTGCTAAGAGTCTTCTTGCTGCAATAATGGTGCTTTTGGCTTTGTAAGGATATTTGACTAATATGAGAGAAATGGTTTTTCTCTCTAAAGGTCGCTGGGTGGTCAGAATTACTCCAGAGCATGGAACCTATTGAAGCCTCAGTGTTACTTTGGGGCCTAGTCACTACCTCAGCGCTGTTCTGTTTCAACCTATAACATACTGTGGGATGTTGGGTGTTGCATACTGAAACCACAGTGGCTGTTTGGAAAACTTACACATGAGATGTTACTTGATGTACAGTGCCTGTGTAGGGGTGCTGCTTTGATAAAAGGTACTCAGTTACAATATCCTGAGTGTGATGGCCAGCAGAGAACCCTTCCACAAGTAGTGGGGAAAATGGGCATGTGTGCACATGCTGCAAGCTGTTGTGGATAGCGCTGCTCAAGTTTCATGAAATGGAGATTTGTCAAGGGCATGCAGGAAGCATCTCTGATACTTTGAGTGACTCTTGTGTAAGCGACACATGGCAGTGAAGGCAGGCTGAATGTATCTAATGATTGCTTTGCTATTTAGCCACCTGTATATAGCATATATTTCATAAATGAAAACTTTACATATTTCTTAACTGTGACCCAGCCATGTTGCCTTTATTACTTACCTGAGAGGACACAAACCGCAACCAGTCTCAAACACGACTTTTAGGTTCTGAAGCTTATGGTGCATGCTAGTATCCTGCTGAAAATGAGTATGTTTGGGAAGTAAAAGAAACCACAGGACCTTGAGGTCCTGATGTTTCCTAAAGCTTTTTCGATAAGCAAAGGCACGTGTTAAAAACACACCAATCGTTAAACAAACCCTATTTTTTTTAGTCAGAATACCATACTATTGCACTATAAAATCTACTGTCCTTAGAAAACGTGCCATGTCACAGAATCCGTCCTCCTCTTAAGGTAGTTGACAAACCTGCTGTTGAATGTACTTGGTCCACACAAAAGCACATGAGGTGTACAGTGTTTTGACAGCTCCATTTCAAGAAGCTCTTCATTGATTTCTCTGCAGTGAACTTCATCTCCGTACTTGAGATCTTCAACCTTTGCTTCCTGCATGGAGATGGGACAGCGATGTATTTGGCAAGAAGCTAGCAAGCTCTCTCAAACCATAAAGAAACGACTACAGATGAAAGTAACTACCTCAAGCGATAACATAAAATTTGCCTAACTTTCATCACAAGACCAACAAAAAGAAACTCAGTGACAAAAGTAATTGATAGAGGAAGCAGTATAGAAAAAGAGGCAGCATCAAAACAGCTAAAAAGAAACTTTAGGGAGGACCAAAATACATGCAGCATAAGGTAACCAGGGCAATGCTATCAGCAATATTGATGACATACTGAAGATAGCAGAATACTTGTACTATATCCTGAACCGCAGAATCCACGGATAAGTTGTCCAACCTCGAGTGAAATCAAAGTCAAACAGGACACTAAAGATTTTGGAATGCCCATACGAGAGATTTCTAGTGGAGAAGCAGCTGCAACAGATTTCATGACAGCCGATTTGATGAAAGACTGAGGATATTTCATATTTAAGAAACTTGCAGGCACTCTACACACCAAGTCTTAAAGGAGTACTGACACGAATTTAAAAAATTTTCGGATTGTTGCTCTAAATAAAAATACTGGTGTTGCGAAACCTAAAACAAGTATTGTGGTACCTGGGAATGCATCGAATATATTTTAATTACCGCTACCTTAAAAAGACACTTTTGGTTTCGATATCGAGGGGGCGGCTTCTCAGTGACTTCATTCTAAAAAGACAGGGCGTGCAAACGCGGACATAAGAAAGAAGTCAGGACACCACAAATGCCGACTAACAACTGAAGAGATGCACAACGGCGGAAAAGAAAGAAGGCATGAAAACTTATCTGCGCATGCCCATGCAACAGGCGAACCTATCAATCCGGCACGCGTGGCGGTCTACGTGGAAGATAACTGTTAAGGCATTTGATTTCATCTTTATGCAAGTTAATCGACGGTTGGCTCACGCATGCGCTACCACAATTCTCGATATGCCATGCTTCAATCATCAGGCGCGTTTCTTCATTTCTATGACGGTACAACACTGCGCATTCACCGAATTTTGGCGTGCACTTACAATCTCGACAATGTAAAGATAGATTAGAAGGTGAGCCTCCTGTTAGCGATCTCTTATGTTCCAACAATCTCTGGTTAATGCATCGGCCCGTTTGTCCTACGTAGAAGCGGCCGCAGCTGAAAGGGACCTTATACACCACACTCGTACGGCAGTCAGTGAATTTGTTGGTGTGCTTTACGAAACAAATATCGGTCCGCTTCTTGTCTTTTACTCGCTCATTCTTCCTCTGCACAGCGGCACAAATCTTACCTAGCTTATTGGCAGCCGTGAAAACAACATTAACGCCGTATCTACTTCCTACTTTCTTTAGCCTGTGAGATACGCAATGAATGTACGGTATACCTACGACACGTTTCTTCCTGTCGCTTCCTAGCGCATGCGTGAGCCAACCGTCGATTAACTTGCATAAAGATGAAATCAAATGCCTTAACAGTTATCTTCCACGTAGACCGCCACGCGTGCCGGATTGATAGGTTCGCCTGTTGCATGGGCATGCGCAGATAAGTTTTCGTGCCTTCTTTCTTTTCAGCCGTTGTGCGTCTCTTCAGTTGTTAGTCGGCGTTTGTGGTGTCCTGACTTCTTTCTTATGTCCATGTTTGCACGCCCTGTCTTTTTAGAATGAATACTTACCAACTAGCTCAGCTCTCTGTTATTCTAACCTTCTCAGTGACGTTTCATAGCAGTGTGACGTCACCGGGATACAGAAACTCTCGACATACTAGCAGGCAAATCCAGTCATCTGCTCGTGGTGCACGTGAACAATGATGAGTGAATTGTCGTCCAGTGACCCTGACAGTGATTTCTACGATTTAGGCTGCATGCAGGATGCAGAACTCGTAAACTCGGGGGAACTGTCTTGATTCGTCAGGATAATGTCCATTGCAGTGGGGCTGGCTTGCAGATGCTCAGCGACGAAAACTTCAAAGTCAAATTAAAATATTTTATACGTGTTCTCCGACTCCGGTGTGTGGATAGCGTTGACACTGCATACCAAGGAAACGAAAAATGTCTCTTCTGTGATGCCTCAAAATCGTGTCAGTACTCCTTATGACCTTAAATGTTACAGTGGGCTGGAAAAATGCCAGCATTATATCAATACACAAGAAGGGAGACCTAAAGCACTTGCAGACTAGCTTACTTTGATTGTTATACAAAATATTCATGTAGGTAATTTCAAATAGTATAAGAGAAACACTTTAACTACACTAGTGAGCAAGCTGGCTTCCAAAAGGGGTACTCTGCAATGGATCACAGCCAATCAGGTAATTGAGAAATTTGCTGACAAACCCTTTTGTATGGCTTTCATAGACTACAAAGAGGCATTCGACTCGGCAGTATTGGAAGCAGTGTGTTGCCAAGGAGTACCTGTAAATACTTTGGCCGGCATCTACAAAGACTCTTTCTCCCCAGGAGTCGCGATCGAGAAAGGCAAGAAGATACAACCTCTCCTGTGTTGTTTCTTGCACGTTTAGGTGAAGTATTCAAATGACTAGATTGGAAAGAAATTAATGGAGAATATCTTGGTAACCTATGGTATGCAGCTGACATCTCTGGCAGTGATGGCGCCAAACTAAGAAACATGAATTGGAGGCCTAAGCCGAAAAAGTGTTGAAGTAGGGTTGAAGATGACTATGCAAAAGACAAAAATAACGTTGGGAGGTTTGGCCAAAGAGTTCACGTATGGCAACCGAACCCTAGGATCTGTACAAGAATGTGTGTATTTAGGTCAATTACTAGAAGAAGGCCAACCTTTTTCTAAATATAAAAAATACTCAAGTTATGGCAACAGGTGCAGATAGAGCAGACTGTAGCTCTACGAAGTAAATATAGCAATGAACAGTATATCGGGAAAGAGAGCAGTAGGGGACTTTCAAAAATATGAAAGACAATGATGTCAGCCTTAACGCTACATTTGCCTGGTCTCTGCTGTTATAATGTATGGGTGCGCACTGTGGGCCTAGCAGGAGTATGAAAGCTTTGAGCTATGGTGCTGGCATACAGTTTTGAGAATCCCACGGACTGCCAAAGGAGCTGCATTATTTCGGTCATAAGAGGGATCAATTCTGAATGTTGTTTCAAGGCAAATGTTCTGAAACTCAAACTTCCTTATTCTGGTCATGTCATGGAAGCTATCGGTTCAATGGAGCAAAAATGAATGCCAGCCTAAGGTGGAAGGTAAGAGAAAACAAGGCCACCTACGCACAAGGTGATTAGATGGCATTCTTGAGGCCTTATCTAGGTGAGCTTAAAGAACTTCTTGAAACGGGTCTCACTGGTGTTCATGCACTCACCATTAGGTGCCACTTAACAGCAACAGCCATGCTTAGCAAGTTCCTATCCATTTACAATTCCAAATAGTTTGGCAGGAAAGGAGCACAGAACTTACATCACTGAGACAGTACAGAATGCTGACATTCCAGAAGTGTTTCAGTTCATCCAGCTCATCCTTCAGATATATGTCTCTGTACTTTGCCGTCCCAAAAAGCAAGCGAACCATGGTGTAGTCTTCTTCCATACTTGTGATGTGCCGCAAGACTTGCACCATGGGGGCAATCCCAGTGCCAGCAGCAAGCAGCAACATGCGCTTGTGCTGAAAGTGCGAGTGTCACTTTTTATTGGTTCTTGTATGAGCACACAAATAAATCATAACGTACTGCTAGGTGAGTACACACAAGAGCACGTGCAAGTACACTAATAGTGAAATACAAGCAAATGTTCAATTACGGGAGGCACCCTCAAACAGGTTATGAGGAACCATGCTGAAAGGCTGTGCGTCACTTCTTTCCTAGCAAGGCTGGATGAAGCTGCATAGGAAAAGGCAAGCCTTGGCATTGCAGTAACTGGTAGCCACTCATTTCTGCTGTTCACACATAAAAAGCAGTTGCAAGCCTAGTTTTAAAGACGGCCTTACTGTTGCAATGTTTTGTGCACTAAAGAATGAAGAACAAATGATATGGCCTCGAGGTACAGAAGATGGTTCATCAGGCTGGAGTTGCATTATCTTTCGTCCACTTTACTTTCTTCACATCTACATCATAATTACTACAAATAACATCCCCTATACTTTCCTTGGCATTACTGTCTGTTAGTTCTCATTAATATTGTGTCTGACAAAGAAAAACGACCCCTCTTCTTTCCTTCATGCACTCCAAAAGAAAGCAGAGTTGTTTTCTATATGTTGCTTGCACTTTGATACACTTGTAGCATGAAGCTATAAGGAAATTCATTTTTCCCATTTTATGTCAACTGAAAAGCTTTCTTTCTGAGAAATCTGTATGGATTTCCTTGTATGAATTTCCTACAAATATTTGGGTGACAATTTTAATGCGAGAGCATTAAAGAGTCCGCGCTGCAGAAATTCCAGTGTCTGCGCTGGCGGTGGTGTCGGTGGATCAATTGGTGTTTTCTGTGAGCGAAAAATTGCCATCGATGCAAATTATCAAAATCAGTGATTCGACACAGAATTGAACCCAGGCCTTCTGCATGGCAGGAAGGTGTGCTACCACAGAACCATGCCAGTGCTTGAAACTGCTTTGGAAAAGAACCCCGTGCAGACACCATGTAGTATGAAGAGTCACATTAACACATGTAATATTGTGTGGCAGAAACGTAGACTCTCACCAGATGTAGCAGCATGTGAATTGGACAAGGAGTGGTTTAAAGGCCAATGCATTACAAAGTGCTCAGTTATAATTGACCGTCATCATCAGCCACAGCATCAACATAGTGTGCAACTGTGTAGGTGTGCATGTTTCCTTGCAGACATGTACTGGGTACTTCACTAATTCACGAAATGATGAAATATGGCGTAGTGGGCACTTCGCAACTGTACTCCTTTCCTCGTGGCACAGTTGAGGTGTCTACCGAGAAGCGAAGTGTGGCAGCAAATGAAAGGACTATGTGAATGGGGCCCAGTTACGCTATTGCATTCCACTCTTGAAGGCAAAGCCCCCACAGTTTTCTCGATCTTGTGATTTGCTTCAGTGCTAGAACCATGTGGCAGAGATTTTACAAACTCAAAAGTATGTATCAGCACTCGTTCAACATATTTTATTGAAAAAAGAGAAAGGTTATACTTCATGCCGCTTTCATTTTGGTCAAGCTTTTCGGAAATGTCGGGTTTATGGTTAATCGTTTGATCTAACAAGGAAGGAAGAAACAAGCAGAAAGACAGGGAGGTTAGCCAGTTCTTAGACCGGCTGGCTACCCTGTGCTGGAGGAAAGGGTAAGGGGGATAAAAGATGATAGAAGAGAGATGCTACAAAAAAAGGAGAGCAAGAAAAGGAAAAAAAAAGGAGAGGGGGGGGGGAAGGAAACGAGAATATGACACTGCTTAGAGTCTGTCTCTAAGGCCAGTTGTCCGCAAGAAGCGCAATAATGCTTCTAAAGCCTCCTGTGCTGACGACGGACTCGGCCAAGGTCCCAAAACCCTTTGTTCCAACAAAGGGCGATTGTCAAGTTTATCTAACGCATTCGAAAGTTCTTGTGTTGACGCACTGAAACGGGGACACTCACACAAAAGATGGGAGATCGTTTCTTCGCAGCTGCAGTAATTGCATGTATAGTTGTTGGCCATTCCAATCATACAGAATTAGGCATTCGTGAAGGCCACGCCAAGCCACAGGCGGCACAGAAGCGTCTCCTCAGCTCGCGATATTCCTGACAGAAGACGGAGCTGGAGGTTGGGATCCAAGCTGTGTAGACGAGCGTTGGTGAATTCTGCCGAGTTCCACTGGGCAAGTGTGAGTTCACGTGCCAGCGAACGAAGTCTTGTAGCTGCGTCGGTTCTGGAGAATGGTGTATCTGCGTAGTGGTCACTGTCATGTGCAGATCGGGTGGCCCCGTCCGCACGGTCGTTACCGTATATACCACAATGACCCAGTATCCACTGATACGCTATATTGTGTTGTTTCTCGATTGCACGGTGGTGAAAGAGCCTTATAGCAGCGACTAACTGCTCATTAGGTCCATAACAAAATGGCGACATAAGACAGTGAAAAGCTGCCTTGGAGTCAGCTGCCTGTTGGCGTGCCATTGGTAAATGTAATGTCACAAGTAAGATACACTGAAAGGAGTAAGGAATGTACAAACACTCAGTCTTTTATGTACAATGTTACGTGTATCAATCTGCTAGAAAAGGCCACAGCGTTTCATCAGTTTTATTTTGATTTCGGCACTGAAGAGATACCTTTGATGTATGCATTCCACATAACAGAAACCAAATACAGTGAAATCTCGGTATAACGAACTTCAGGGGACCGCGGAAAAATGTTCGTTATTCTGAAAGGTCGTTATAGTGAAAGCCCAAAAATTTACCATAACAATAGAATTTCAGTAACGCAAACGTCCTACCTTTGCAACGGTACGTCCTTGAACTCGTTTCTCACAACAATACACACGTGAACGTCAGACAAGGCACGTTTATTTGAAATAGTCCGTGATCGTTTTTTTTGACGGGTGCAGCACAAACTCTGCGTCACGAACGATTCTAGACCGTCCGCATTTTTATCCGCCGCTTCGGTCGCTGTTCCGCTTTTTTCTATGAATATGCGGAGTTTCCTCAAGTAGTCCAACGCATCTGTGGCCGACACGGACTCGTCGCCATCTTCGGGTGCTACCGTGACATCGTCGTCCATGTCATCGCTGCATGCACGCGAGTTTTGAGCGACGGCCGACAGGATTTGCTGTCGCGGAGGGCCATCCATCGCCGTCGTTTGTCGCAGGGGTGCAATCGCGAAACGATGCTATTTCCGATTCCACACGGCTGGCTGATCGCGCTGATAACGCGGACGGACCGTCGTTCTGACCACTGGCCAAGCGCGAAAAGCACGAAAGGCATTGGAATCTGAAATAGAATCGTTCCGCGATAGCATCCCAGGTTTCTGGAAAGCCAGAAAACATCGCTTGTCGCGCGGAAGTGAGCATGACGATATCCAACAAAATGGCAGCATCTCTGACCCTTGCTTCGGTTGCAATTTGCTCGTGATGCTTCCAATCGGCGCGTACTTCAAGGAATGCAAGTTATAGACTACCTTATTTACAGCCCTATCTCACGCGGAGAGCGAGGCAGTTTTGATGTTTCGGTGGTAGCTTGCTGCAATGTCAACATCGTCGTCGTGTGAGGTAGCCCTTCTCCCTGCGAAGCAACGACGTGAGGCGCTGCGGCTTTTCTTAAACGTTCTCTGACAGCAAGAGGAAACGTTGTCGAAATGCGCCTCGTGGACTAACCCCAACATAACGCAGTTTGCAAAGTGCGACGTAGCGTAGGCAGCGTACGCTTCCGGGCGCCCCATGGGATCACAGCAAATACTACTGTCGCGGTTAAACATAAGATTGCGAAAAAAGGAAGTGCCGAAACGCTTTTATGGCATCTTTATCTCAAACAAGACAATAATAAATTTGGCATGTTGTCATTCATCTACTCTGTAATTCTTTTTCGTAATTTGCCTGCGTGCGCGCAATAGTTTTCAATCGAGCAGCGCGACGGAGCCCGTTTGTCGCAGTCGCCTTCGCTCGGAAGTCGCGTGCTATGCATGCGGTTGGGCCTTTACAAAACCTGATGCGTTGTCGCCTCCGCAACGAAGGGAAAAAAAAAAAGTTCTGCGTCTTTCTCCTCCCGTGCCATCTCAGGTTTTAGCGGGAGGGCGTCCGCTCTTCGCGCTGCGTCGTCTGCTACCTTACAGCTCCGACTGCCATGACCGATACACTGAAATCTAAGAATCCTCGCATTTCGGGATATAAGTTCGTAGTACTGAGGCGTTGTTAAGATTACACGGGGAATTAAATAACGATCGTTATTCTGAAATGTTCGTTAATCTGAAGTTCGTAGTAGTGAAATATTTTTACATTGAAACTATAAGCAGTCGGCACGGGATTTCTTAAAAGTTCGTTAATTTGAAATGTTCGTTAATGTGGTGTTCGTTGTAACGAGATTTGACTGTAGAACCATCAGGAAAGCAAGAAGGATTTCCAGCACAAAGCATGGGCAGGGATACAAGGGAAGACAATACAGGGCTGGTCTAGCAAAGGAATTACTTGTTTGTCTTTTCACACTGTTGTCGCACCGTACAGCCAATGCAGTACCATTTCTTCTTGTGAGGCTGAGAGATGTTTCTGCACCCTTTTTTCTCTTTCTTTCGGTAATAATCAGGGTACAGTGATGCGCCATTGCCAGCTTCAGACACTTGCCATAGCTCCTAAGATTTTGCACAGCAGCTTTTCTTTGCTTTCTTCTAAATCCTCAATGTCGCGACATTGTATGGTGTCAATGAAAAGCGAGATGTGCAGCTTTCAAAGAGACGCTGCATATGCATTCTGTCATCCTGTTGGCCCTATGTATTGCTGGCCATGTGATAACGGTACATTGTCGATAACTCCTTTCTTGCAGGTAGGCCTCTGTTTGCTTGCCTTGCCATTGTTGATTGCACGCTTTGTTCAGGGCAGAACATACAGTCATTAGACATTCCTTTCTGGATATCTTCTTTTGTCTGTGGGTTAGGTCACATACATACAGTATAATCACAACCTTTTTCCTTGTCTAGTGTTCTCCTCTTGAACCGTGCTGCTAAAGCATTTTGTGTCCTTTATTAGCCCATAATACACCATACTGCTAGGGCAGCCAGTGTTGTCAAGCCTCGTATCTGGCACATGAAGCATACATAATAGCACGTCTTTTTTTGAGTGGCTTATAGCCCTGTCATTGCAATGACTTGCTTTACATTCTTGGAATAATTTTATGGAAAACGTTGCGTGAGTGAGTCGCATACCTTCATCTGAAAGTGCTTCTCCCCAAGAGTGAGGGCTAAACTGAAAAGCCCGATTGTAAAAGAAAAAAACATAAATATAATTAGCATCACAAATAGAAGAACCACTGCACTGACTCTATATTGAATCTGAAAATGAATAAACACATTTAATAAAAACAAGAATACATGAAGCATTCCGTTGCTAGTCCACTGGTGTATTGTCCCTTCTGTCCTCCTCATTGCCTTCTCCCAGAAGACCTTCTTGCTATCTGCAACCTCAGGCAAACACTATTTTTAACATCAGGAGAGTTGTGATTATAATGAATGGTATGGCATTTTGCAGCAATGCTGTCAAAGGGCCCTTCACTAGGCTTGGTTGTTGCAAACAAACCAGCATGGTGCATAGATCATGTGGTAGTGGTTGTGTCAGCAAACTATAAAGTGCCTGTGCAGTGGTCGCAATTTAAAGCAGAATGTTGTGCACCCTTCTTCTCGTTGAACTGCACGTTGAGAGAGGGTGAGAGCTAATGCACTATTATGCCTACTACGCTCTTGTTGAAACGTCTACAGCTGGGGTGAAGTTGCGCACCCACTTGCATGGCCAAAGTGGTCATGAAATGTCACTGACCGTGACACATGACTACGGTTCTTCATCAAATGTGGAGTGCACAATGCTTGTCGGTTCACTGCAAGGTGCACCGACAAGCAAAATAGAAAGGGAAAAAAATTCTGGCAGATCCTATGCACTGTTAGAATCGATGTCACACGAAGCAGTTGGCTAGGAGCTGCCTGTGCTGTGTCGTTTGACTTTTGAGCCAAACATTACAAGGCAGTTTGTCTTTGAGTAGTTGTGTACGTGACGCGGGCTCACCAGGCACGTAGACTACACTATGACGTTTAGAGGGCATAGCGAAGTCCAGCATAGCACTGCATATCACATATGAGCACAGACATTGGTTTCACCGAGGAGAAATGCACGGTACAGCATGCTGATATCACGAGCAGAGTTCCCTTGCACATTCCTGTGGGGCCAAGCAATGCTTGACCATAAGATCTAGCATTATAGAGGTGAATATGTAATATTTATTAGAGCAGAGAGCCAACATTATGCAACACCAGCCGACAGTGAACATATTCCGTACGGTTATTCTGCACATATGAAGACCATATGGTACACACTGGAAGCGTCGGTTTACAAAAGAGGAGAGCATGACATGGCAAATATTCTTTGATCGCAGCACCATTACCGTATTGGGCTTGTAGTCTAGTCCTCCCAGTGGACCTCTCCACTCCACAGAACATCCTTCCTTCAGTGTCTTGATGTACTTTGACATCTTTCCTTTGGGATAGACCTGCATAATGTACAGCAATGTTCCAAGTGTAACTAGTTGCCAAAGGAAAATGCTGAAATGTCATCTCATTTGATAATGCTTTTGTACGACACATTTTTAAAAAATTATTTCACCTGTGGCATGCCTTACTCCGCCTCCCTAGATTTAGGTGCACATTAAAGAACCCCAGGTGGTGAAAATTTTCGGAGCCCTCCACTAGGGCGTCTCTCATAACCATATTGTGGTTTTGGGATGTAAAACCCCAACAATTATTATAATTATTACCTTGATGATTACTTGGAAGAAGCCACGGGCACTTGGATGTGAAACAGGAGTGTACTGACGAGTTACGATTTCACCATCGACAGAAGCTCTGCAAGTGTGAATTGAGAGCAATCATAAGTTGCCAACGGAAACCATACACACCATAACCAATTCTGCTTGTGCTATTCACCAATAATGTACCTCATTATAAGATGCTGTCCAACGCCATAGCCAAGGCATCCAAAGTCATCAATTGCGAAGGTATATTTTGAGCAGCATTCAGTCATTTTCCTGATGTTCTGAAGCACAAATGATTTGTAGTAGTCAGGGCTTATGGCTGGACCCTGTTGCTGAAGGAAAGAAAACAAAGAACTGCATGTACATCACCACAAAAAGAAAATAGCGATATTCTGTTGGAATTGTGGACAGGGCAAAATACTCAAGCTGAGAGTGTAACCTCCGAAAGCCCCGATTAAAAAAATTATAAAAAGTTTAGTATATTTCCTGTAGTGTTAAAACTGATGTTACATTTCAAAAATATGATTCTAAATTAATTTTCTTGATTTCATGATAAATGTAAGATAATTGCAGATGCTCAATATGGCTTTTGTAAAAATAGACCCACTGAATCAGCCCTTCAATTGATAAGAAAGAATGCGTCTTTTAAAGATGGCCTTTTAACTAGGCGCACCTGTTGACTTTAGACAGGTGTTTGACCATTAAGTCACAATACTTTAATCTACTGGAAAAGTATGAAATTAGAGGCCATCCACTCAGACTACTAAAATCCTATTTTAATAACATGCCATTTTTTTTTCTTTAGGCAATATTGCATAAGTAATTAAAGCAATAGTTTGTTGTGTTTTGCAAGACAGTATTCTGGGCCTGTCTATGAGAAGGCGGAATTTGTAATTTACGCAGATAACACCGCAGTGTTTATTGAGTCAGATTCTCAGATTAATTTAATTAACACGGTTACTAAAATTCTTGCATCTTCTCTTGCATCTGTTCACAGAAAAGGTAAACTTGATCAAAACAGGCTAATTTTCAAACAGAGTAATTCTTTCAAATGACACCTTAAGATTGAACAGGAATACACCATTGTGATGACGTTTTCTGTTGTCCTCTTGCTATGTCTTCTCGAGCGCTGACGGTGTCAGGAGCACCATGGGATCAGCTGCACTCCAAAAACTTTGTTAAGCTTTAATGGGTACACTTTGCTTGCCTCTGTGAAATTATCAGTTAGTGATGCTCTATTTATGGTCATATTGCATGGGGCACCATAACTTCTTGTTACAAATAAATCACGAACGCAGCAGAGAGTATTTACATGCAGTCACTATGCGGCCCATACTGAATATTTACTTGAGAAATGTTGCATGCGTAAAGCCCATATTGCCTTTGAAAGCAGACGCCTATGCTCAGTTACACCTTGAGTAGGAAGCTCTGCCCACAGAGCTGAGGCATGCCTGCACGTCACCTTTGAAAGACAATCGTGCTAGCTGGTTTCTGTTTGAAGTGGAAGTAGTTTTTCTGGCCAACGTAAATACTACACATAAAGAGGGTTCTTCTTTACTACCTAAAACATTACGTTTGGCCGAGCAGCAATCTCTGACAAATTTACCAGGACGTTTCCTGCTTAAACACAAAGGTATGTCTGTATGCTAACTGAAAGAAGTGCCTGACAAGTAAGCGGATGGAGCATTTATGCAAACTCTCTGTGGGCAGAGCGGACATTTTTTCTTAGTATAGGACTTATGCAACATGCACAACTTGTCGGAAAATTTATCCTGTTGTGACACACCTTGTCACACAGCACCTTTTTGTTCTTATCCTCGCACTGACGTTGTTGTGAATTCAAAATAAACTGACTTGATTTCAAGTATGTGGAAAGTTCCTGGTATTAGATGTATGGCTGTCAAATGTTAAGTAATAATTTGCTAAGGTTATCAAATGCGTACAATATAACCAGCTGCAGCTACTTCTGCAGTGCCAGGAATCAATCCTTTAAAACTTTCCCCTTTTAGTGTTTTATGTCCTTTTTAAATTAATTTGCAAGGAGGTTGCAAGGTTTATTGGAAGGGTAGGAGAAAATTGCACAGATGCATGACTTTTCCCTCCCCCTCCATTAGTCGTCTTGTTCGTGTGCAAGCATAAGTCAATCAATCAAGCAATCAAACCAATTTCAAAAATTTTTTTGGCCCCCTCGATGATGGCTTGAAACTTCCAATCAGGCCCGTAGCCAGGAGGGGGGGGTGCCCTAGGCCCCCCCCACCTAATTTGGGTGAAGTATATGTCTTTACCAAAAATAAATAATAAAAATAGGTGTTTTTGTCAAATAGTCAAGGTTTTCAGCAAGTGCCCCCCCCCCTCCCCCGAAAAAAATTCCTGGCTATAGGCCTGCTCCCAATGCATAATGAAAATGCGTAATGGGGCCCGGTGATGGGCCCTTTAGAACAAGAGAATGGCAATAAAAGATTTTTGAATTTTTTAATCAGTTTCCAGAGATTACTGATTATTGCTGGGGTCTTACATCCAAAATCACGACATGATCACGAGGCACACCGTACTGGGGGCTCCAGATTCAATTTGACAATCTGCGATTCTTCGACATCCAAGTACAAGGGCGCTCTTGCATTTCACCCCCATTGAAATGCAGCCTCACTGGTCCAACCAATGGCCTCAAGTTTAGCAGTGCACCGTGTACAGTTGCGCCCAATACGAGTTGCAACATGCTGCCCGTGGTCAAAGCGGCGTTAACACTACAGGGTGGTGCCAAAGTAGAAAGCAGTCAGTGATGTAAGCACTATTTTGACTACTGATATTTGCAATGCCAATTTCATGTTGTCAGTGTTACAGTGTAGAGTTGGGGCCCCTTCAACAATGGCTACCATGTTGCAACTCATATTGAGCGCCACTGTACCTACTAATTAGTTACCACGGCAGGCACTTTCCAGGAAAACTATTACACATATAGACACTTCAAATTAGGATTTCTATGGCACTACAATATAGGTCCTTGAAAAATGCTCGACGTTACTCCATTTTGGAGGATAACACGCCTGAAAACGCTGTTCCGACAGCGCCTGCTTTAGTTTATCCCTTTTGCCACTAGTATAAGCAGCATGTGTTGCTAGTCGCTGTCGTCAGTTATCTGTTTAAGTGGTCATGGAGCTGCTATTCTGGTAAAAAGCCTTTCTGTTGCGTGCAGATGCACAAGTTTAAAATATGAAATTAAATGTGCTGTTTTGCATTTGAACAGGGTGTTAAAGCATAAGAAGCGGTGCAAGGAAGGAGAGGAGCTGGCACGTTGGATCCCTTTACTGATACCTTTACAAATAGATTTATACACTGAAATACAGTTGAATAGAATAATAAAGATATAGTAATGACCAGCCATATATAGACGATGAAATGCGACATCTAAACTTTTAATATTACTACTGGTATACACGATTGCTCGAGATAGCCACGTCGCATCGTTACAATATCTGGCCACAAAAAGTAATGTTGGTTCTGATGTAGTATTCAAGTCAAAATCATGCCAATACGCCATAAACCGAAGATGGTGGAAATGAAAGTATGTGCAGTACTTAGCCCTAAATCGTTGCGTTTCAAGCCGTGAGTACTGTACATGCATATACTGCAAGAACCTGCAAACAGCAAGTAGCATCATCCTTTGCCATAGGCATGCGCACAGGGGGGGCAGGGGGGGGGCCGCCCCTCCCTAATCACCTAAGAGGGGGGCACAAAATCTGCCCTGTACATTGACCCTTCTAGTCACCTAAGAGGGGGGGGGGGGCAAAATCTGCCCCATACATTGACTTAGTAGGGTGGAGGGGGCGCTGTGGCGAACCTTCGCCCCCCACCTGATGGGGAACCCTGCGCACGCCTATGTCCTTTGCTACATGCATATTTTAATTTTTTTCTTTGCAGTTTGTTACATGCTAATGTAAAAGTCTGGGCAATGAAAAGGGTCTGGCCTAAGTTTTGACAAGTTTGTTGGGACGTATGTTGGTGAGAAATAGATCATGGCCATCTACACGAAATGTGGGTGCTCTTTTGTTTTCTCATCTCGAGGTGTTAAAGGTACAGTGGCGCTCAATATGACTTGCAACACGGGAGCGCGTGGCCTCATGACTTCAAAGATTGCTCATGGGTTCAATTTGGTTTGATTTCAGCAACTAATCGATATTTTATTATTTGGAATCATCCATGAGTGCGACAACAGCATTTAGTTATGGAAATAAGGGCTAGTGGAAGCCATGAGCAGTCTTTGAACTCGTAAGGCCCCACGCTCCCGTGTTGCAAGTCATATTGAGCACGACTGTACATGTTAAGTATTGCTAAGGTATTTTCAGAAAGCAACAAACGAAGATTTTGCAGGCTCAGGCAATCAACATTGGGCACAAAGGTACTCATCAGGGCATTATGTGAAGCCAGCCAACTGTACTCACAAATTATTCAAATATGCAAACAGGTTGTTGCAGCACAGTAGGCATCCCGATTGGTTGTAACAGAATAGCCACCCATAGAACGACACACAAACAGGTGACAAAAGCACCCTGGCAGGTCCCATGCGCTGTGTGAATCAATGTTATGTGGCACAGTCAGCAGGACCTGCCTTTGACGCATGATTTGACTTTGAGTCAAGCTACAAGGCATACAGATGACTTTGTGTAGGTTGAGCAGTTGTGTATGGCAGTTGCGCGGGCTTGGCAGGCATGTCAACTAGCTACAACGGGACGCCTAAAGTGTGGAATATAGTCCAATGTAACGTTGGCACTCGCATTCTAGCGTAAACATCAGTTTCATCGAGAAGAGGTGGATGGTATGGAACGCTGAGGGGTGTATCGTAAGCTGCATTTGTCGGTACATTCCTGTGGGGTCGTACAAGTTGCAGCATAATAGTGGAACCAAAGGGGGGGGGGATTGATCAAGGGCTTGCCTCTTTTGTTAGATGCAATCTGTCTGCATCATCGTAGTAGCGTGGACATAGCCAACACTAGCTGACACTTAACGCACATCAGAGAGTGTTAGCCAACATTAGCAAGCAAGCACAGCCAGCACCTAGGCAACATTATCCCAAAGAGCCTACTTGCACCTGAGTAGCCCGGGGTCACGTGACCTGAGCAGGAACGTCACATCTGACGTCATGCTAGGCAAGGTTCTGCCTGGCGTTGCACAGGTTATCGCTATTTTGCCTTTATCACACTAGGTTGGCCCGTGTCACTGGGGGCAGTGCCGCTTTACTAATGACGTGACATTTCTCAGGGCACGTGACCCCGAGCTTTTGAGGGGCAAATAAGACTACCACGCAGCTAGCTAGCGCACAGTTAACCATTACTATAGCAGGGCCGTAGCCAGAAATTTTTTCGGGGGGGGGGGGGGGGGGTTCAACCATGCTTTATGTATGTTCGTGCGTGCGTTTGTATGTGTGCGTGTATATATACGCAAGCAAAACTGAAAAATTTCGGGGGGGGGGGGGTTTGAACCCCCCCCTTCCCCCCCCCCCCCCCCCGCTAGGCTACGCCTCTGATTACTAGGCACCATTTCTCGGCACAAGCCCCACGTTGGCCAACCAATAAATGAACGAGCATCTTTGCCGACATTCAATTGAGGACCGCGCGTGCGTCGAAAAAATGTTCGTCGACATAATAGGTACAAGATACCGGCCCAGGATGTCATTAAATGTTCTACACATTGAGATATCCAACCTAGAGAAATTGCGTTGATGCCATGGCATATCATTCATGACCGCAGGTTTGTAACGACCGCTACAGCTTCATTTCGTTATATATGCATGTCGTTCATGCTTGTCATACACGCACGTCATGTGAAAACACGAACCGATCCACGGTTTCCAGGACCGTACTGTAGTTCTCGCATGCACTCGTCTTCCCAGATGGCCAGTTCCTGTGCGTAAATGTCGTTGACACACACGGCGCAGCCACCTCCGCAGCATTCGGCAGCCGTCGGCTTTCTGGGCTTCCGCGCCAGCAGCTCCTCTGATGTTCTCGCCTGCAGTAAAGGTTTGTCCAGTTTGTCCTTGGCTGTCATGCGCGCTTCTCTGTTCTACAGTGCAAACACAGGCAGGCAAATGCAACGTTTATAGAACCAGGTCTATAAACGTTGGGCAAATGCACGTATTTTAAACTGAGACCACAAACTAAGGTAAATGTTTATTTTGTTGTCTGATCTGTGAAGGTGGCCAGGTGGCGTCTCTGCTGCCAACTACTACGGCTAGGTACAACTACTGCATAGCTACTTTGAAGAAAAAAATTCAAGGGGTTTTAAAGGGGCGGTGCCATCAAATTTCGAGGCTATAACAAGCCTGTTGTGGGTTTCCTCTGTATGCAAAGACATTCCACAGGAAGGGTCGGACACAGCAAACGTTTAGAATATATTTCAATTCACTTCCAAAGTGTACCTAAATGCCCATTCTCCCGATCGAAACCCATCGCTAGCGCGCCAACACTGACGTAGATCTGTAGGATTGGCAACGAAAGTTGTAGTGACGTCACACCATATCTGCTGTAGTAATGTGAGTGACCTCCGGACCTCCGCCACTTCCGCAACGTACGTACCGACGGTAGTGAACTAGAATATATTCTAGTTCACTATAGTACCGGCAATGCATCGGTTGCTACATCACTCGCCGAGTTTCGATCGCTTCCTGGCTAAGTGCGTCAGAGCCTTGTGTGGTCACGTGACCACGCCTCCTACACTTCTACGTCACTGCCCAACCTCGGCGCCCAGAAACCGAAACCGAAAGTTGTCCACATCAAAAGGCGATATTAAATTATTTAGCGAGAATACATTAATCTTGGTGCGTGCATCATGCTTCCTTGAGCTATAGGAAACGCTTACAGCAAAGAACGCGCAAGCCACAAATTTGGTGGCACCACCCCTTTAAGGACTTTCAAGCACCTAACGAAGAATTTTCAAGGACTTGAAACAACACTTGCTGACATCGTAGAAAAAGGAAACGCCAGCTTTTACCGCATGAATCGCATCCAATTCATTGCACACAAGCCAAAGCAGGGTGATTCCACGTAAGATCGAACAAACGATGGCTGGTCGACCTCTCAAATTTATTTCAAAATTTTATATATTATTGCCTGATGAGTGGAAAGAAGAGATCCGCAATTTGTTTTGCCGCCAAAAATTTTTTCGAACCACAGGAAATCAATAATGACGAAGAGGTGGAGTGGAGCGCTCATCCGCTCTGCTGTTTTGGCAACTTTCGTTATGAATTGCACAAAATATATTAAAGTTAGGTAGCTGAAATTTATTTGCCTAAATATATGCATGTTTTTGCTTCTGCTCAGGTATTTTTAGTTTTTATGTGTAGTGTAGATGTTTTTATAAAAAAACTCAAAAATGGCCCAATTGGCAATTTTTTTTTTACTTTGATGGTCTTTATCTCAAAAAAGCCTTGTAGCAGAGCGACAACAATTCTGCATTACGTTCTTCGCATGCTTATCTACTAAACTGCCAAATCTTGTATTTATATAATTTTTCAGTAAAGAGATATGATCGGGCTAAGTTCAAGAAAACACCGAACAATGGAAACTTCTGACGACAATTAAAAAAAAAAAAACATTTTTTAAATTTCTTAAACTTTGTCCACTTATTCTCCTCCACATCAGCTTTCACCGTCATTAAAAACATGTTGCATAATGTCGTTGCACTAATAGTTACGGCCCCTCCAATGAGACCCTTAGGCAAAAATGGGCAATTCCGACTTCTTGCCCAGCAAGTGTATAAAATGCAGGCAGGATTGAATTTCTTTTTATTAAAAGGCCAGCAGGTGCCTAAAAAGGTGTCGCCGGCACTGAAGACGTTAATTCTGAAATATTTTGGTCACTGCAGCGGCCACGAGCGCGGAGCTACCGAGTAGGCGCGCGCGCACCCGAGATGTTCGTTGTAAGAGACGGCACACGAGCTCTCGCGTCCTCAGACCGATTGAGTTCGAAACAGCAACGCCTCTCGGGTGACTTGAACGCACGTGCACCGGTAGTCGCAGTGATCTGGTTAATTGCGTCGATTTCTTTTTCAGGGGACATAAGAATGTCATCGGTAAACTGTGCGTTCCGTGAAGATCTTTCATTGCAGTGGTAGCAAAAGCACGCGTAGCACAAGTAGTCCGTCTCACTGACAGTCACTGATCTTTCAGGCGTTAAACGTTCCTTCAAAGCATTTATGTCTAGGTCGGTAACTCTGCGAAATTTTGGTTTCTTTGCAATAATTAAAGGAGTACTGACACGATTTTGAGACATCGCAAATGGATATTTTTTTGCTTCGTTGGTATGCATGTGTCCACGCTGTCCACACACTGGAGTCGGAGAACACGTATAAAATATTTAATTTGACTTTGAAGTTTTCGTCGCTGAGCATTTGGAAGCCAGCCACACTGCAAGGACATTATCCCGACAAGTCAAGACAGTTCCTCCGAGTTCGCGAGTTCTACGTCCTGCATGCAGCCTAAATCGTAGAAATCACTGTCAGGGTCACTGGACGACAATTCACTCATCGTTGTCTATTGCACCACGAGCAGATGACGGACTTCCCGCTAGTACGTCGCGAATTTCTGTATCTCCGTGACGACACAATGCTATGAAACGACACTGAGAAGCCACCCCCTCGATATCGAAACCGAAAGAGTCTTTTTAAGGTGGCGCTAATTAAAATATATAGGATGCATTCCCAGGCACCACAATAGTCGTTTTAGGTTTCTCGACACCAGTATTTTTATTTAGAGCAACAATCCGAATTTTTTAAAAATTCGTGTCAGTACTCCTTTAAGCTTCTTGTGCTTCGAAAGGTAGTCTCCACAATAGACTCATTCAGAGCTATACTTTCTCGTCATGAGACGCACAGGAGAAGTAGTGTAAGAGCAAAGCACAAGAACTATCCGCGCCGAATGAAGTGTGAACAGCGCACCGAACGCGAGGCCAGTTCACGCCGTCTGCTGCCGACATCTAATATAGACAAGCGCATCCGGTTACCGATAGTTTTGCTTTTCTTTCCTTTGACAATCCATATTTTGCTTTGCCACTGGAGCGCCACGTTCATGCTTTCCACTGATCGCAACTGGCGCAGCGCAGTTTCTGTGGCAGCAGCGTGCGTGAAGCGAGCGCTCATAGCTCCCTTATAGGCATGCTTATAGGGAACCCAAGCTCAAGTTTGCGGCGCGACGACAGCGCCGCGCCAGCCGCGCTGCGGCTCTGTCGGAAAACTCTGAACCGTCGCGCGGCCGACTCAGCCCCTTTCACGGTAGCGGTAGCGCACGTGCGCTCGCGTTCTCTTCTCGGTGCGGGTAACTGTGGGGCCGTCAGCTCGGCACGTTGAACCGAGAGGCTTGCTGTGCGAAGCTGCGCATTTCCACGATGGCAGAAGCGACCCCGCGGAAGCGCAAGCGTGGTCCGAAGTATTGCGGTTTAGTGGCCAGCCGACAAGGCACACGATTCACGTGTTAAACTGTATCGGTTCCCGGGCGTGTCGCACGAGAAATAAAGGCGGCAAGCGTGGATAGCTGACAGCGCTGTCTCGCCTTCTATTTTGGCTGTCTGAGTTCATCGCTTTCGTTCGTTCCGACTACCTGAATCGGTAAGTAACGGGGCGCATGCACGCAGCGACTACAGTAATGTTACTCGCTGTCTTCTCGCATTGTTAAAGTCCAGTTACGGTTGTAGGTGAAGCAACTTTGTGTTTTGATTCCCCGTGCTCGTGAGACCTACCCGTCGTTGTTGAACGTTCACATTCGCGTTATACCGTTAGCGTTGCGCAGTTGGTTGAATTCAACTGAACTCCGCACATTGTCAGAAGTTCGGCGCCTGCATTTCACGCGTCGGGAAGGCTGCTTTATCACGCCGGAACGGACGTCTGTGCATTTTCAGCAAGCTTTTTTTTTTTCATTCTTTATTTACAAAATACTTTACAATATACAAAAGCATTACTGGACCCATAGCCATTGGCTAGTTCCGGGTCCACAGACAACTTAGGGTATGAAATGCAGCACGCGAGCAAACAGAAACAGATTGACATCGTTCTGCAGGTTTGCTTTGTTTTTGTCACTTTATTGGGGTGATATATATTTAAGCCGCTAAATATAACTGGCACTTCATACATGCTTTGCAATTGCAACCTTGAAGTAACCACCTTCTGACTTTGTGCGATTTTCTAGCCGCGTTCACGCAACAGGTTTTATACGCCTGTCAAGTCGGTATCATAAAAAGAGACTGCAAGCATGACGCGAGAGCCGAAAAAACGAGGCGAGCAGTTCATCTTGCTTCACAGTGGTTGAAGCTCAGCTAGCTGCCTCGCGTCTTAATCGGCGGGTGATTCTCCAGCGGCACGGAGGACTTGACTCTAACCTTCTCAGGAAGCAGTGCCATGGCCGTATAATCTTTTTTTCGCACGCCGCAAACGTTTGTTCACGAAAGTACACGGCTGCTACTGTAAGCATGCCATATCAAAACAACAATCATATGATTCGTAGTCCACGCCGCAGAACATCGATAGCGTGTACGGCTTCATTTCGGAGTGCATGTGGACCATTATTCATCTTTAACGTGACAGAATGAGACTTACCTCGAGGTATACGTCCTACACGGTGTAATCGCGACTTAGGAAATGCATTTCGCTTTGAGTCGGGCGTGGTTGTCGTCGATCGTCTGCTCTTCACCGTTAACGTGATTGACGAGCCTTCCTCATTTTATCAAGTTCGCTTTGCGGAAGTGCCAGTCAAGCTTGAAGATCCTTTTGAAGCCGCACTGCACGCGGTACATTGTGAGACGCCGCAAGTGCACCGCGAGAGCTCTGCACGTGCACGGAAGCGAGCGGCAACGCGGTGGCGAGAAGGGAAAACGCTCGCTGATCACGCCCCAGTTTCTCTTTTTCTGCCAGAGATGGCGCTGCCTGTCAAGAGCAGCAGCGCCGCTAAGCGTTGCTTGGGAAGCCTATGCTACACTCACAGCGGCGCGGCTACATCACGTGGGAGGAGAGGCTGCAGCGCGGGGGAGGAGAGGAGGTGACCGAACACCTGCGTAAAGGAGGAGAGTGGGAGAGAGAGTAGGCGCATGCGCAGTGGGGCGCGGACGCCACCGCGGGACACAGCCCCGCGCAACAGCTGCTTCGCACATAAACATTTACGGCAGCTTCGCATTTGGTACCGTGCCTGAAGGAACAGCGGAGCTCCTTTCTTGTTTCTCTTTAAATATTTCTTTCTTTCTTCCTTTTTTCTGCTTTTCCCTTTATCGCGCTGCATATCTTTTTTTTTGCTCTCTTTCTCGCTTCCTCTTTCTTTCTGTCTTGTTCTCGGTTTTATTCTTTGGGTCTGTTTCTTTCTCTCTGAGCGTATCTCTCTCTATGTCTTCCCATCTTTTCCTCTTTCTTTCTTTCTCGTTCTTGCTATCTCTTTGCTTTTCTATCTCTGTACTCGTTCTCTCGCCCATCCGAGTTGTTGCAACCCACACCGGAGAAATCGGCGCAGCGGGAGAGCGCGCGCCGGGCGCACGTGCTCGGGGAGCTAAGCAGATGAAGAAGAGGACAAAGAGAGCGCGCGCCGGCTGAGTTATTGCGTTGCACGCGCTAGAAAGGTAGAGGCCGTTGATGACAGTTTTTGTTAATCCGAGGCCGCAGAACGACGAGCTTAAGCAGCTCCGCTGTTGAGCATCTTTATTGATGAAAGCAATTATATATACGGACACCCTCGGAGGGCTTTTGCCGTTGGCGCCGCCATGCCGTGCCGTGTATGTATATATGAAACCCACAAAGAAGAATACTTTAAAAGAACACTTTTTAAAGTGCGCGACCGGTTTTTCGAACCAGCGACTCCTTGCTCCGCGTTCAACTACTCATGCCACGAACGCACACATCGTTCAGCAGGCGAGCTATTTATATACACCTGTAGCGCCGCGCCAGTGGCAGCCAGCCGGCCGGAGAAAAAAATCACAGCATCTCCCGCTAAAGGGGACCATGAGGCGATTCGAAGTAGTGTTTCGGCATGTAGAACCCACGTTTCAGAGGGGGAGTGGAGAGGGGGAAAGGGGAGAGGGGAAGTGGAGAGGGGGTGGGTAAGAGGGTAGGGGGATAGGGAGAGGGGGAGGGAAAGGGGAGAGGAAGGGTAGTGGGAGGGGAGGAGGGAAAGGGGAAGTGGAGAGGAGGAGGGGTAATGAGGAGGGGGATAGGGGAGGGAGAGGAGGAGGGGAGAGGGGAAGTGGAGAGGGTTTGCGCGTGCGCAGTAAGGGTGGTCACGCCGCACACCACCACCACCACCACCGGATTGAACTCCGCTATTCGCAATGCCCACGAACTATAGGTGGCGCGCCGTGCTTTTCAAGATGGCGCCAGGAGGAGGGTCAACCCGTTTGTTAGCATAGGAACAGATAGTACGTGCGGACGTACGGCCCGTGCCACTTTCACCGGATGAAGTCATGAGCTGCGCTGAATTGGATATGAGACTAAAGTACTTTCCCAAACCATGGAAAGTGCTAACTACTCGCCACCTAATTATTTGCTGTGGTGTGAAAGGTTATATTTCAGCTCCGTTACCGTGCATAACGATGCTTTGCGAAATCCTGTGCGTGCTACATAAAACTGCATGAACTAAAATTGACGTATGAGCAGAACGGCACTCGGAGGTAGTACGTACCGAGCCAACCTTTATAGATACGTTGTACCGAGCCTGCCTTACGGATTTGCCGCAGTAGTAGGCCGCCAGCGAGTAGCGCCATCGCTGCTGCACGGGACCGCACGTTTAACGTGGTGATAGTTTGCAAACATAACACGCTGTCGTCATTACTTGTGCAGTCGGTAACGCGGAGTTACGTCTTCAACGGAACACAAGCATTTCACTTCCCATTCAGTAGCGCTTGTGTCACAGCCATGCTGAGACTCTAGCCGTGTGCAATTCACTTCACTCGCATGTTGCAGGCTCGATCAGCACGATCGAAACACGAATATCGAAAAGAATGCAGACGTATCCTTTTCGCAACGTCGAAGAAGTCAGCCGAGAGGCGTGGATTGTGGCTGTGACTGCACGTTCCAACGCTCTAACCATTTCGCTTCTCTGGTCGAGCTCGAGCGTGTTGGCGGCATGCGGCGCTAAAATAATTGATACATGCAATGCACAAGAGGAACTATGCTTTTATTTTGATCTCGCTCAAGGATATTATACATTAAATACAATCAAAGTGACTTACGAGCGTGAAAGAACATTAACGCACGAGGGGACGTGAAGTGCAACTCGCTCCTCGTGAGTTAGCAGCTGATCGTTCACCGTCGCTGTCACTCTCGGTGCCTTCACAGTCTTCTACGTCCAGTGAAAAATCCTCTTCGTCAGAATGGTTTCTTTCAACATCACTGCTGAAAGCAATCTGAAGAATTTCCTCCGCCGAACAACTTCGACCACTCCGCGTCACCACGTTTACAATTACAGGGACGTGTGGGCGCGGAGAACATTTCGCCGATTTCGCTCTCAGATCGGTCAACGAGAAATCGCTTGCAGTGTGCTGCCACCTATCAACAAACGTACAAAAACAAGCGGCGCAGCGCTGGCTATGAAACCAACATACTGGTGAAGGACGGCGTGGAAAGCGTTCGCTCCACGAAAGGCGTGGAGCGGACGCGTCCTCGAATGATTGAAACGTCGCTCGCACGCTTAGTAACAGCGCTTTGCTGACAAAGGATAGAGGCATATTTTAATGCATCGACAACTTGAGATCGCTCATTTTACAAGAGCGCATCGCGAGCCGGCGCTACCTCCCGCGTACAGTGTTATGGGATTCATGCACTACAAGAAACACTGACCAATGCTAGTAAAACAGGGTGAGCTTCAACTGAATATGTCAGAAGATAACATTTAACTAACCTACGTGGCTACAGAAAGCCTCGCGAAGCTGATAGTATGCGTACGCTGTGGGCTACATGGTGAGCTAGCATTGAAATGCGCGAGTCGCCACGTATTTTCACGAAAACTTCGCGCCTCGCAAGAACGAATCAGATTTCTCGTGTCACGGGGCCCGATTTGTTCACTGATGCAGGGAACATGCCAAGTCGTAGTGTTCCTTCCTTGCCAACGCGTTAACACTGAGGTTAGCACAGCCGAACAAGGGAGCGACTGCGTAGTGCTGCCATTTTGTCGTCTACTAACCCTCCTCGAGAGGACGCTCCTGAATTCCGCTTGGCGGCGCGACAGTCTATGGGCATTGCGAATACTAGTAACGCTAGTTTTGCGCGAGCGTCTAGAAAGCGTACAAAATCCTTTTGTGCTCGACAGCTAGGTACCTAGGGAGAGAATCTCTAGGGATTTTCGATGGTGGCGCCGTCACATCTTGGCGGAGCTTTCTGGAACGCCTCGCCCGACCGGTGTCGGTGTCGGCTGTGCGCGTTCGTCACTTGTCTGACTTGTCTTTGCGCCGACGACGATGACCGCGAGTCATGCAGCACATGCAGCTTTCGTCTTGACAACCATTTGACAACGTAGTCCGTGAACGGGTGTCCCGTAGCGACTTCGTCGTGACTGCCTCAGAGAACGTCTAGTACTGCCTTTGCTTGATTGACGGACGTCGAGGGCGAAACAGAGCGAAGGTGCTGCAATGCGCTGCCTTGCCACAACAAGTAAGTAGCGATCTCTGTTATTTCGAGTTCTGCTTCGCTAGTCTGAAATGTCAGCGTACCTGTTACATTTACATATCAGAGAGCGTGATCATATAGCTATGTTGCCGTTCTTACGTTGTGGATACGGAGCGTGATAAACATTTCGAATGCGGCACAAGAGGCTCATCCACGATCGCTGCGCGAGCAGAAAAAAGTTTTCTGCGAAAGAACCGATCGTGTGTTTTCATGCACTACAGCCGCTACAGTTCGACATGGTTAACTTGCACGAACTCTTCCAATGTTCGGCTTTGCGTAATTGATAACTGCTACTATTATTATCTCATCAACTAATAGGAACAGTTTCTTCGCGCATAAAAGAAGTCTGATTGTCATGTGAAAGAACACATGGCTCTCACTTTGTGGCAATTTCGCAAGTGTTCAGGTTTGAATGTCGAATTTGCTTACATTATGAAGCGTCATCACGCTCCATGTTTCCAAGGGATTGCAGCTGCTTGCAAGAGGAACAGGCGCTCTTCGTTCGCTAGTTTGATACAAGTGCCACAGTTCACCAGACAGCACTTCAACGTGTTTAGTGCGCTCGCATCTGGTGTGTTTGTAAAAAGCCTTCTACTAATTGTAAGCTGAATTGTAAGCGTACTGACGGAAAATATAAACTGAAAGACGAGAAGCGTTCACTCTTCTTTTGTACAGCGTATCTCATGTGCCTGCTTAGCTGCCCTTCAGTAAGATTATGCACCATGTAATGGTTATAAGGATTGTGAGAGTGATACATTTAAAGTAGTTGCAATAAAAAACAAATGTAAATGAAAAAGGTATGACTATATACAGCATGATATATGCATCTTTATTTAAGGCATGAACAGCAAGAATGAGGTTAGCTCAAGCAACCAACTTTGCAAAAGGCCAATGGGTGCACAGTCCAGCAGCCTTACGCTTCCTGGAAGACCCTTGTGTAACATTGCTTGTCACTCTCACCAGTCAAACGCACTCGGCCCAAGAATGAATATCAAAAATGTTCCATGATTGAGCTTATTTATTTACCATTTAGGCGAAATATCAAAAAATACCATAACGAGTGCCGCATGACGGTAAACCATATAGAGGAGAAATGCTAAAAACAGAGTCCCTCAACAATTTCAGTGTTATCAAAGGACTCTGGTAAAAGATTGCCCGTTAGTAAATATGTTGCTAGCGAATCCTTTACGCCAGCAGATAAGCAGGATATGAAAAATTATTGCACTTTTATGTCTTCACTGAACTGTAAGCGCTGACTCTGTAGCTATCGTCTTCGCACGATGCGTCGCAAGAAATATCGCTACCAGCGTTTTTGCTGCTCTACACCTGTAGGGTGATGCGCTATTACGAAAACGGTAATAAGTTTACGGACAAGGTAAGACTGTAAAGCGGTATTTGCGCCATCATGCTGAGGCTTCTTAATGACGTTTTTGCAAGTAGATGGCAACCAACTAGCTGGTCGTCAAGTAGAGCAGCGATACGCATCATGTGAAAGTGTCAAGCAAAAACAGCTGACCTCGCAGCGTATAAAGAGCTGTCATGTTAAGCAGCCAAACAAATCCCAGTAAGTTGTTTCGGAATGAAACTGGTGCTTTGAGCACGGTGTAAGAAGTGGCTTTGAGCAAGAAAGACAGAACTTTCGGGATGCAGTCAGATATTTCATTACAATTAAACAAAGTTGGTCACAGTTAAGAAATTTTCCAGTAAACGCTTTTGTACATACGCCTCTGTTGCTTCATTATAGAGATCTATAATAGCAAATTTTCAAATGTATCGAAGTATCTTAAGATACAATTGGGAAGTATCGTATCGGATACATTTTTTCGGGGAGTATCTTGTATCTGTATCTCAAATACTTCTTGCCAGAGTATCTTGTATCATATCGCGATACAATTGCAAAGTATCTTTGCCCAGCCCTGCTCTGCTGGCAGATGCGCGCGCTCCTTGCGTTTTCACCTCGGACGCTGAGGAAGGGCATTCGGGGGGAAGACAGACTAAATTTCGCGCAGCTTGCCACGGGGTATGGGTTCTTCGCTTCAAGGCCACGCGGAGATACACCGCGAAACTAGCTCGACTAGGCCAGCAAAGCTTTCGCTTTAAAACAGCAAACAGCGGAAATTATCGTTTTTATAGCCTTTCTAATTGAAGAAGCGTGATTACTCAGTAACGCCTGTCTTTACTGGTCACGTAATGTAACATTTGCAGAGCCTTACCAAAAATCCCTAGAATCAATAAATAGACTCCAAGTCCCTGAAAGAGATAGAAAACCCCTAGATGTAGGGATAAATCCCTAGGGTTGGCATCACTGCCCTTGGAGGAAGAGGAGTAAACTTTATCGATGCCAAACGGGACGCCCTTGAAAGCCGGCCCTTTCGGCTTTTGCGCCATCTCGCGGGTTAACAAGCACGCTTAACCAGCTCACATCGGAGTACAATCAACGGTAAATGGTGTGTTGCGACGTGACAGCGTCCGACGTAGACGTGCCGTCGTCACTTGTTTAATGAGAGGACGAAGGCGTACGGCCGATGAAGGAAGCGAGAGGTCGAAGCCGAGCAGCGGCCGTGGCGTCCAGCCAGCCAAAAGCACCCGAACGTCCCAACTGTCTCGCGCCACGAGCCACCGGCGCTCGTCGTCTTTTAGGGCCCGTATTCCCAAAAGGCGACAATCGCAAAAGTATCGCCTTTGGTGCGCGCTGATTGGCTATTGAGCAAACCGGAAAAGTTAGGGCGCCATCTGGTAGTTCCGCCGACGTCAATTTTGCGTCATAGTGCTCGACGGTGCTCTCGACATATTTGCAATAAGCGAAGGCACCGTTAACCGTCGGTTCGTGGTGAAGTCTAGCATTTCAATGACGTAGGCGGTAACTTCTAGTATTCAATCCTCGGTGGATATACGCAGCATTTTTTACGCTGAAGCTTTCATCAAGCATTACCTTGAGGTGTTATCAGCACTCGTTCTTTGCCAGCGCGTGTTTGTTCGTGGTTTGAACGTCCCAGGAGCATGAACCGTGCGTTGCTCGCGTGGCTTATCGCGAGCCGGCAACATGTTACCTGACATTCACGCGCGCTCTGATCCCCGTTCTGCGCATGCGCGAAAAAAAAAAAACAATTGCAGTGTTAGGGATTTTTTTTCTTCAAACTTTAGGTACTCCCTAGATAGGTCAGTGAGTCGCGTTTTATCCCTAGGTTATAGCTGGTTATGTCGTCGGGCCCGAGTGTTCTGTGGCGGGCCGCTCGAGCGCGGGGAATATGGGAGTTGCGAGCGAGGTAAGTCCTCAAATAGCCGAAATTAAAGGCGCGTTAATCTGACGTAGACAGGTTTAACGCCAAAGCGTTTGCCGGGTTAATGTACGGAGGTGCACGGCTGTTAAAACGCGATCCATTTTTGCGACACCCGGCGGGCGTTCGAGGTCGCCGAATCGAGCATTTGTCACGCAGATTGATTGCTTCGATTTAGATTGCGTTATACAGAGCCATTCTACTGCGGCTCGACGACTAGTTGCTCACTCGTCGCCTCTCTCACTTTGTTGATAATCTGACGGCATTCCCCCGGATATTGACTAAAAAGGTTGGAGTGTGCGTTAGTACTATGCACGCCGAAAAGTCCGGCACCTTTCGCGGTGTAAGAATTAGGGAAAGATCTTTATTTATGCAGGTGCCCATTCCAGTTCCCTGATGGATCTGCGGAGCCGGATATCTGGCACTGCGGAGAACCGAGCTGATTGCAGTACCAGCACTCTGAAGAAGTTTCGAGGCAAGGCAAGACTGACTTCACGTGTGGAGTGGAATCATGTTGATATTCGGTGCAACGTTGGTGTGCTCACTGTGTTCAGTCAAAACATTTACTGATACATTGATTTATAGTCAGCTGCCTGCTCCTGAAATATAGAAATCTTGTGATTCTCTTGGGCAGAAGAGATCTTGCCATAATCACTGTCACGGCCAGAAGTGACGCTGGCCATGGCACAGAGTTTGCACACATCTATGTACCCATAAAAGGGGATGGCGGATGTAAATGGTGTGTGCTCGGCTTGCAATGGAGGCAATTGATTCACGAATAACTTCTACGTTTTCCTGCCTTTGTGTGATCGGGGCCAGGGCTTTTAAGTAGGGCAGGGGGGGGGGGGGGGGCAGCCGCCTCCTCCATTTTATGAGTAGGGGCCCGCCCCTCTCTGCAAGTCACCTGTATAGCTTTGCGGCACCCATTTAACAAGCGCTGGAGTTGATTTTTTGCGCAAGAGTGCTTTCTGCGGGGAAATTATAACTCTCCAATTTTCCGAGACACTGCACACAACGGGTCACCATCGTGTTCGACTAAGCTCCGCTAGCAAAATATAATCCTTTCATGTTTAAGATGTCCCCGCCGCAAAGGTGTATTCACAATACCGTATCTACAGCTTAATCCCGAGCGTTCAGTTCGTCTTAGCAGGGCTCAGCTTGGGAGAGCGGAGCTCATTAATCAGCGTATCGCTACACCTCTGTTTTTAAAGTATTTCTGACGGTAATGCGCTGCACAGCCAGATAAAACACCTCCAGGGGTCAGTAATATCTGCAACAAAATGTCTTTTCAACTGTGAAAAGGAATTCTAGAAAAAATCCGGGATGACTTGTGGCGTAGGTGGCTGTTTTGGTCGGCGGTACATGGCAGTATGAAAAGCTTTTGGAGGGGAGGGGGGTGGCTGAAGCCCCATAAGCCACCTCCCTGGCTACGCCCCTGATATATATATATATATATATATATATATATGGGTGATTCCACGTAACATCGAACAATCGATGGCTGGTCGACCTCTCAAATTTATTTCAAAATTTTATATATTATTGCCTGATGAGTGGAAAGAAGAGATCCGCTATTTGGTTTGCCGACAAAAATTTTTTCAAAGCACAGGAAATCAATAATGACGAAGAGGTGGAGTGGAGCGCTCATCCGCTCTGCTGTTTTGGCCAACTTTCGTTATGAATTGCAAAAAATATATTAAAGTTAGGTAGCTGAAATTTCTGTAACTAAATATATGCATGTTTTTGCTTCTGCTCAGGTATTTTTAGTTTTGATGTGTAGTGTAGATGTTTTTATAAAAAACCTCAGAATTGGCCCAGGAAACGTTATTTTCTTAATTTTGAAGGTCTTTATCTCAAAAAATCCTTGCAGCAGAGCAACAAAAATTGCGCATTACGTTCTTCGCATGCTTATCTACCACACTGCGGAATCTTATATTTATATAAGTTTTCAGTAAAGAGATATGATCGGGCAAAGTTAAAGAAACACCAGACAATCAAAACTTCTGACAACAATTAAAAAAAAAACCCATTTTTTATATTTCTTAAACTTTGTCCACTTATTCTCCTCCACATCAGCTGCTTTCATAATCATTGAAAACACGTTGCATAATGTCGTTGCACTAATAGTTACGACCCCTCCAATGAGACCCTTAGGCAAGGATTGGCAATTCCGACTTCTTGCCCAGCAAGTTATAAAATGCAGGCAGGATTGAATTGCTTTTATCAAAAGGCCAGCAGGTACCGAAAAAGGTGTCTCCGGCACTGAAGACGTTAATTTTGAAATTATTTCGTCACTGCAGCGGCCACGAGCGCGGGGCTCCCGAGCAGGCGCGCGTTGTAAGAGACGGTGCAGTGAGAGGTCGTTTTTGCGTCCTCAGACCGATTGAGTTCGAAACAGCAACTCCTCTTGGGTGACTTGAACGCACGTACACCGGTAGTCGCAGTGATCTGGTTAATGACGTCGATTTCCTTTTCAGGGGGCATAAGAATGTCATCGTTAAACTGCGTTCCGTGAAGATCTTTCATTGCAGTGGTAGCAAAAGCACGCGTAGCACAAGTAGTCCGTCTCACTGGCAGTCACTGATCTTTCGGGCGTTAAACGTTTCTTCAAAGCGTATATGCCTAGGTCGGTAACTCTGCGAAATTTTGGCTTCTTTGCAATAATTAAAGGAGTACTGACACGATTTTGAGACATAGCAAAAGGGACATTTTTGCTTCGTTGGTATGCAGTGTCCACGCTGTCCACACACTCGAGTCGGAGAACATGTATAAAATATTTTAATTTGACTTTGAAGTTTTCGTCGCTGAGCATCTGCAAGCCAGCTCCACTGCAAGGACATTATCCCGACGAGTCAAGACAGTTCGCCCGAGTATGCGAGTTCTGCGTCCTGCATGCAGCCTAAATCGCAGAAATCACTGTCAGGGTCACAGGACGACAATTCACTCATCGTTGTTTATGTGCACCACGAGCAGATGACGAATTTGCTGCTAGTACGTCGCGATTTTCTGTATATCCGTGACGTCACACTGCAATGAAACGACACTGAGAAGACACCCTCTCGATATCTAACCCGAAAGTGTCTTTTTAAGGTGGCGCTAATTAAAATATATACGATGCATTCCCAGGCACCACAATAGTCGTTTTAGGTTTCTCGACACCAGTATTTTTGTTTAGAGCAACAATCCGAAAATTTTAAAAATTCGTGTCAGTACTCCTTTAAAGGCTAACTCCGGCGATTTTTCGAGGTCGATGGATCTCAACGAAATTCGCTGGGTACGTTCCTTTACACGTTTCCGTCATTTATTCCAAATTACAGGCTTGAGACATGCGCAGATTGTTTGCAAATGAATTTTAAAGATTGTCTGCAAACGCCCTCCTGGCTTCCCACAATTATTGGCAACATTGCGTCTGTGACGTCAGTATTGGGAAGGCGGCGGAAGTGACGCAGCCGAGGGCACCGCTACTTCGGCGCTTCGGCTGCTACAGCGAGCATCTGCTGTGAACAAGGCGACAGACAGCGTTGCTTTGGCCGGCGCTTCGCTGGTCGTCCCGGCTGTCACAGTTTTCATACTTCGCGCCGGCGTAACCGGCATGCTTCGCACGACTTCCGGTTCGTTCGTAACAACGTCTACGTCATACGTAGACAGTACACTCGGTTGGGTTTCGGTTTCGGTGTCGCGCTTTTTTGCTTATTTAAAATTATTCTCCAATTTGCCGAGTATTTCTGCTATCGGGCCCGTAACAGGAGCGTCTCAGGAACATAAAAGCATCATTACTTTGACATGGCCAAAAAATCGCCAGAGTTGGCCTTTAAGCTTCTTAAGCTTCGAAAGGTAGTCTCCACAATACACTCATTCCGAGCTATACTTTCTCGCCATGAGATGCACAGGAGGAGTAGAGTAAGAGCAAAGCACAAGAACCATCCGCGCCGAATGAAGTGTGAACAGCGCTCTGAACGCGCGGCTAGTTCAGGCCGTCTGCTGCCGACATCTAAGATAGGCAAGCGCATCCGGTTACCGATAGTTTTGCTTTTCTTTCCTTTGACATTCCGTATTTTGCTTTGCCACTAGAGCGCCACGTTAATGCTTTCCACTGATCGCAACTGGCGCAGCGCAGTTTCTCTGGCAGCAGCGTGCGTGAAGCGAGCGCTCATAGCTCCCTTATAGAGTTCTCATCTTGCTTCCATCTCCGCCTTGTTATCAGCGCCTAGCTGCGATCCGAACAGAGGGCGGATAGAATAGCGAAGCTCCAGTGCACGTGCGTTCAAGTCCACCGGAGAGGCTTGCTGTTTCGCACTCAATCGGTCTGAGGACGCGAAAACGAGCTCTCACTGCTGCTCGGGAGCCCCGCGCTCGTGGCCGCTGCAGTGACGAAATAATTTCAAAATTAACGTCTTCAGTGCCGGAGACACCTTTTTCGGTACCTGCTGGCCTTTTGATAAAAAGCAATTCAATCCTGCCTGCATTTTATAACTTGCTGGGCAAGAAGTCGGAATTGCCAATCCTTGCCTAAGGGTCTCATTGGAGGGGTCGTAACTATTAGTGCAACGACATTATGCAACATGTTTTCAATGATTATGAAAGCTGATGTGGAGGAGAATAAGTGGACAAAGTTTAAGAAATCTAAAAAATGGGGTTTTTTTTAATTGTCGTCAGAAGTTTTGATTGTCCGGTGTTTTCTTTAACTTTGCCCGATCATATCTCTTTACTGAAAAATTATATAAATGTAAGATTCGGACAGTGTGGTAGATAAGCATGCGAAGAACGTAATGCGCAATTTTTGTCGCTCTGCTACAAGGACTTTTCGAGATAAAGACCTTCAAAGTAAAGAAAATAACGTTTCCTGGTCCAATTTTGAGGTTTTTTATAAAAACATCTACACTACACATCAAAACTAAAATACCTGAGGCAGAAGCAAAAACATGCATATATTTAGTTACAGAAATTTCAGCTACCTAACTTTAATATATTTTGTGCAATTCATAACGAAAGTTGGCCAAAACAGCAGAGTGGATGAGCGCTCCACTCCACCTCTTCGTCATTATTTATTTCCTGTGCTTCGAAAAAATTTTTGTCGGCAAAACAAATTGCGGATCTCTTCTTTCCACTCATCAGGCAATAATATATAAAATTTTGAAATAAATTTGAGAGGTCGACCAGCCATCGATTGTTCGATCTTACGTGGAATCACCCATATATATATATATATATATATATATATATATATATATATATATTGGGAAGTCGCACTCAATTTGATGTGATATATCATATACAGAGATAGAATTGCTTAGCAATGTTTCATAACATTATAGAAGAAGTACGGTTATATGTGGCATACACTGGCACAACCATACATACGCATGTTATGCACGTCATAGTGTTACAAGCAACATTTTTTATACGTTCACCACACAACTTTATGCATGAATACAATTATCTCGATGGCAGCCTTCCCAATAGTATAGATTTCTATCATTCAATGAAGTTTCGCTAATGTCTAAAAGCTGCTCACTAATAATTGCGTTTTTAATATAGGTAATAGTGACTGCGCCTTTTCTTTTCCATAATCAGTGCTACTCTTTCCTTCACATATTCAGGTTTGCGTTTATTATATTTTACCTTGTTTGCCCCTAGTTGGAATAGCGCTTCTAATGCATTATTACTTGACTATTATTACTATTATTGCTAACTTGTCAACCATGAATTATCTTTTAAAAAGTAAGAACTTGTGGTACTGAGGTGTAGTACATACTTTATACTCCTATTTGTAGTATTCGTATTTGCAACATTTCTTGGCCACTCCAAGTAGACACACCTATGCAAACGGTGTAAGCGTGAATCGTCTTTGAAGAAATGTGGGTGATTATAACGTTAAAATACTCCGCATTGGTTGTCAGCTGTTTATGACTGGTCGAAATTTTCTGGGTTACACACACAGCACCTGCTTGTAACGTGATGCAACATATGAGGCGAAAATTATCCATCGCGTAATGACGACTTATACACGACTGCGTAAAAAATTAAGATAATACACTATTTTAGTGCAGCATAGTTTTGGCCTTTGGTTCTTCGTCATTCGTCAAAAATTTTTGGTTGTGTCATAAAATCACCTGCTTGGTATGCGACGTCACAAACCTGTGAAATCTTGCAGAGTTAAAATGATGTGTGCACAATAAACAGAGCATTACTATGCTGAACAAAAGCTAAACTTTTTGGAATGACCGGACAGTGTCTCATTCTGAACGTAATTCAGGAAGGCTGCCCGCCGATCACATTGGCAGCGGCTACTTATAGCGGTTGGTGAGATGGATTCATATGAGTATCATAAATATTTTCAGATGCAGTATAACGACGTTGAGCTGTTTCTGCATGTATAGAACTCTGTGAACTCATCCTTGCTCAGAAAAAGAGAGATAGAGAGACAAACCTAGAGCTCTGAGTGTATGCGCTTCTTTGCAGTCCAAGTTGTATGTTGCGCTGTTCAAGGTAGTTCAAGATGAATAAACCCAACTATCCCGACTTCCAATTCAATCTCCTTGGTCCAGAAAACCATGGACACTGACCATCTTCCTGGTCCGGTAGGTCAATGAGGGGTAAACTTGAAAGAGGGGATCCCAATCGCTCTAGTCACCTACCTTATTTGTCACCTTGCAAGCCTCTGTGATTGCTGCAAGCTACCGTATGATAAGCAAGGTGAAGAAGGTTAATCAGAGACTAAAGCAGAAATCTTTTCTAGCTCTTCTAGTTCGGCCCAACTAAAACACTCAACACTTCTGCACATTCATTGACTCAATGCAGCTCAAAGCTATTCTTTTTCGAATAAAGAAAATAAATTCCCTGAAACAGGAACAATATTTGATCGGTCCACAAAATGTTTACTGATTTCCTCCCATATCTGCATCGTCGATGTGTAAACTTAGGCTAGGCAGAGCAGAACAAAAGCATGACAGAGTGCTCCTACATTATAGCGCCCCTGCTCAGCAGTAGCCTCCTCTGCAATGCGTGAAAGCGTCGCATTAGTGGCAGTGGCATAGGCAGAAATTTTTTTCAGGGGTGGGGGCACCTCCTAGATCCGACATTGGGTCTGGGCAGATAAATGGGGTCGAGTGTCATTTTTGCTCTGTATCCCATGGAAATAAAAATTTTCGGGGGGGGGGGGGCACGGGCCCGGTGTGTCCCCCCCTGGCTACGTCACCGATTAGCGGCCTGCACCTTGAGAGCCTACGGTGCGTAGTCCTGAGACACGGAGGACAATCCTCACAGCAGAAGCGTCGGACAAATTTCATTATATGATTATGTGATTGCCGTGTTGAATGATTGCCGTCTTAGTTGTTGGTTTCCCAGTGTGTAGCATACAGTGACCACTTTTTAAAGTAGGGGGGCTCCGCCCCACTAACTTTTCTCAAAGGGGGGGCTAGCGTTCCCCTGGTAGATGCGCTTATGAATGCAACACTTACATCTATGCTAGATCAGAAGCAGGTGTAGCCTTACTGTGCAGGAGGCAGCCTTTTGCAGTTGCTCTGTGTTTGTGGTATCAGATTGGTTAAACTTGAGGCTCTAGCTGAACAGGCAGCGAAGGAGAGGTGGCCTCGAATGGTGAATGGCAAGCAAATTTCCCTGTTATGTTTGGTTTCCCTTGTCAAGCACAGAATGTCTAATTGTCTGCATGTACAAAACTCATTTTGTTTCTAATAACAGCCAAATAAGCAGTTGGAGACTCCACTTGCTAACTTTTCCAGGCAGCCACTTCACCGGTTCATCTCACATGGCATGGACCAGCCCAAGGCCACTAGCTACAGATTATTGCGGCTTCCTTTTGCGCTTATCAGCTTATTGTTCACACCTTTCTTCTTTGGTCATGGCCCTTGTCAGATTGACAGAGAAAATCTGGTTACAATTGCCACATTCTGTCAATGTCGTCCTGGTGAATGTGTGTGGCATTATTCACTAGCATGAGAAAGTTATGTATTCTTGTGCTGCAAGGTCCTTGTACTGCATTTTTCTCTGTCCTCCAGCAACAGCTTGAGCAGTGCTTGTCTTTGTAGTCTGTACAGCGCGCCCAGCTACCCTATTGGACTGCAGGTGGTATGGAGGGTTGAATGTGTACTTTACATATTGCACGTTCAAGAAGTCTGGGAACCCATCTGCATGAAATTGTGGCCTGGAATGTAATAGCACTTCTAAGGCAGACCATGTGCTGCAAACAGAGACCTAATTACTGCAACTGTCATGATGGCCATTGTTGAGCTACACACTTTAACTTACAACCACTTGCTGTACACATCAAAAAGGAACAATTTCCCTTCTTTCTTGCCAAAGTCAAGGTGCACCCTTAATGATAGTGTTTGCACATTTTGCACAGAGCCAGATGTGGTAGCTGTGTTGAATTTGTACACTTCATGAAGTGCTGCACAGTTTCTTTCAGGTCGAAAAGCATAGTTAGAGGTTCATGGTCTGTTAGTACATTAAAAGCTCAACCATACAAGTGGTAGTGAAAATTTTCACACCATACCAGTGCTGAAGGAGGAGGAGGAATAAACTTTTATTGAGACCAACAATTGTTTGCCTGGGCCTAGGCCTCCCACGTGGGGACGTCGAGGTCTTGCCTCTCCGCCACCTCGCGGGCCTGCTGGGTCGCCCAAGCTGGTCGTCGAAGTGGGAGCTGCGCAGGGCGGCATGCCATCTCGACGAGAGGATCTCGGTGTTAACGGACGGGTACTGTGTTTACACTCCCACAGCATATGCGGAGCGAAGCGACCTGGGTCTTGCATACCTTACAGGTGTGTTAGGATAAATGTCTGGGTATATCTTGTGGTATCGATGTAGTGACGGGTACGTGTTTGTCTGTAACAGGCGGAGGGTGGTTGCCTGCGCTCTGTTTAGCTTGTGATGAGGTGGGGAAGGTTCTTCTTTCAAGGTAAAATGCTTTGGTGATGTCGTTGTAGCTGGTGAGGCGATCGCGTTCCGCGGGTACACCTGCGCTGTCTCCGGCACGGTTGACCAGGCCTCGTGCTACGGAGTGTGCGACCTCGTTAAGGTTGGTGAGGTGCGGATGAACGTCGCCGCATGTGCTGGAATCCAGACGAGCGTGATTTGGTTATCTGCTGAGTGAGGGGCGTGGCGTAGGATGCGTAATGCTTGCTGTGAGATGCGGCCTTTTATATAGTTGTTGATTGCCGTGCGGGAGTCGCTCACGATGGTGTCGCAGTCTGGGTCGAGGGCGGCCAGGGCGATGGCCACCTCTTCGGCAGTCTCAGCGTTCTGGGTTACGATGCTGGCAGCGTGTCTGAGCGAGCCGCCTTGGTGGTAGCCGCTGCGAAGCGGTGCCCGTCTTGATATTCAGCTGCATCGACAAAGGTGACGCCTGTGGTGTCGCCGTAAGCTTTGATGAGGGAGGCGGCCGTGCCTTCCGCCGTTCCTTGTTGTATTCAGGTGCATGTTTTTGGGGATGGGTCGGCATGTAGCCAAGCCCGGATACATCCTGGGATTGGGTGTTTCTCTCCGTGCTGGCGGTGGTAGGTGATGCCGAGTTTAGTCAGAATGTGCCGACCCGTTTCTGTGAGGGGAGGCGCTCCAGATGAGCCTGACGCTGCGCTTCGATTATTCGTCGAGGGTGTTATGGAGTCCTAATTGGAGAAGAAGTTCTGTGCTGGTGTTTGGTAGTCCGAGGGCAAGCTTGTAGGCTCGCGAATGATGATGTCCAGCTTAGTTTTCTGCTTTGTACCAGGTATGGAAGGCGGCGACGTACGTGATGGTGGCAGATAACGACGATGAACGAGGCGGATGAGCTTTCTTCCTTCATGCCCTGCCTTCGGTTTTCACCCGCTTTAACACCGCGACGTGTTGGCCGTCTGTCGGAGGATCTTGGAGATAGCCGTTGAGTTCGCACCGTTGGCTTCGATGGTCATGCCAAGGCCCGGATGGTGGAAACCACGGGTATGGTGTCACCGTCCCTGTGTGAAGCTGGATTTCTTCGTAGTAGCGTTTGTGCGTAAAGCGTAGCGGTGGGCGTCCGCGGAGCGTTGGGCGATATAAGAGAAGCTCCGATTTGCTGGGCGAGCATCGGAGTCCCGTGCCTCGGAGATAAGTTTCGACGGTATCGATCGCGTTTTGCAGAGCGGTTTCGAATTTCGCCGTCGCTGCCCTTCGCGGCCCAAATCGTATGTCGTCGCATAAATGGTGTGTTCAATACCGTCGATCTTCTGGAGTTCCTGTGCTAAACACCGATCATGACTAGATTAAACAACATTGGGAGATGACGGAACCTTGCGGTGCCCGCACCAAGAGCGAGTTCTTCCGACTGAATGTCCCCTGCCGAGAGGAACGCCCTTCTGTTGGTAGAAAGTCTCGACGTAGTTATAGTGCGCTCGCCAAGGCTGAGTAGTGATATGCGTTCGAGGATGGCAGTGCGCGACGTTATCGAAGGCGCGCTCGAGGTCGAGTCCCAAGATCGCCTTCGTGTGTCGGGATTAGGTTATTTCTTTTTTTTTACCTGGCCATAACTGCATTCAGTATTGAGAGTGACCGTGACACAGATGCAGTTGGCATCTCCTTTCCATCCGCTCATGGGATAATCAGCACCCCCAAGAATGTATTCCATTGCCACACATTGCCATATTTCTTTTTTTTTTTTGACAGTATACAGCTCAAGCGCACTCTCATTGGTCAGAATTCTTAGAAGCTCTAAGTGCACCATGAGACTGATGCGGCCAATGTCATGCTGTTTCTCTAGCAACAAGCCATGCAGGGGTTCTTGAACCATATCTAGTTTAGGCAAAAGTATTGAGTAGAAATTAATCAACCCCAAAAAGGCTTTCATTGAGTTAAGTTGTCCAGACTCACAATTGCTTTGTGACTGCTACTTTGTCTGTAGTGGTAATCATTCTTGTCAACTTCATGGCCTAGGTATTTTACTCACTGTAGGAACAACTTGCAATTATCAGTGTTTATCCTTATGTTGTAGTCTTCAGGGTGTTGAACGCTTGCTCCACCCTTTCATTGCATTGCCTGCAGTGACGTGGCATGCAACTGCCGCGCCCCCCAGCAAGACACAGCAAAGTCTTTTATTTATTAAGTGCGTAGCACTTTAGGGGCCCGCCTTGTCCATCCGTAGACCTCTAATGTGGCGTAATCACGCTCAAGATCAAGTGTTAAATAACAGGGCTAAACAAGGCTAGCATGCTCAAATTGGATCGAGTAAACAAACATGTCTAAAATAATGTCATTAACAAAATAATCAAGATTATCGCAATAATTAACTTAGAATTGCTAAAACACTTTGAAAACATGCGACTGACACCCACGCTTCTCAAGAGGTGCGCTACTGCCTCGCAAAGCGCGCAATCGCTCCCCTGACCGCTCTCTGCCGCCTTCGTCACTTCGTCAGAAGGGGGAAACACCCGACGGCGGTTGCTGCAGACGACACGTATCTCAACTGCCGTAACAGGCAGGAAGTCGATAAAATGCAGCAAAAAATGGCAGGCCTGCGCGGAAAGCGCCCACAGTCACGCGAAAGCTGGAAGAGCGGCATTTTTTGAGCCCGTTGTAACTCTCTTGGGGCTGCTAATACCTTTACAATAGCAAGATACCCACTACTCCATGATTCATAATAAAGTGGGCTTGGCGGCATCGTTCAGCGCACGATGTTAAAATTCGTGCTCTTCTTTGTCCAGGTCTTCGTGGAAGTTCGCAGTTCAAGCAATGGCCTCTTGCCCTTGCCTTGCATCACCAAAGTTCGACAAACCGACTATCAACCTGTGCTGCCTCGCCCGACAGTCAAGATAATGCCCCTGCTGACGCCGCGCATCACAGGGATACCCTGCGAGCAACCTTCCGCCTGGACCCGCCCCCTGGATTACCAGCGTCATCGATTACATCGTGGGAAACGGTTAAAAGCGGAGCATTATGGCACGAACAGAACAGTGGGCTTGGCGGCATCGTTCAGCGCACGATGTTAAAATTCGTGCTCTTCTTTGTCCAGGTTAGTGACAAATGGTGTTTGCCAACTGCATAAAGAGTAATTACTGTAGGCCTTATTGTGCTGCCAAGCCCACAGTGTCTGCTATCTTGTTGCTACGAATCGTTTCTGTTGTCCTGCTTTCACAACTTAGTGGTGATGTCGAGGAAATCCCGGTCCAGATAAGCTGGACGACCAAATTCTCGCCATGGTGACTTCAATTAAGTCTTCACAGGCGTGTACAGCAAAGGCTAACGCAAGTAGAAACGGCATTGACTAGTTTAAAGCAATACCATGAAAGTTGATGAGTGCGTAGAAACTGTCACAGCAATGCGCATAGATGTCAGCCAAATGAGCAAGAAAATTTGTGACTTGGAAAACCGCAGCCGAAGAAATTTCGTGTCGCGGCTTGAAGGAAAGCGCACGGGAGGACAACGCAACCTTGAACGAAAAATTGGAAAAAGACGTTATCAGGGATACACTAGGCATTGAAGTACGTTCTTTGGAACGTATTCATCGAGTTGGCTCTAAAAAAGATAATAGAGAGCGTCCCGTGATCTTACGCTTTTATGACTTCACAGAAAAGCTGACAATCTTGCGCAATGCTTTCAAGCTGAAAGACAGTTCGATATCTATATCTGAAGATTTCTCTGCGAGGTTCGCGAAAGACGCAGAAAACTATGGCAGTCAGCCAAAGAAAATCGTGTAAACGGTGAAAAAGTAGCCCTTGTATTTGACAAACTTAAAGTGGGCAACCAACTGTTCGTGTGGGACGATCGAGAAAATAGCGAGTCCAAATAGGCCAGGCTAAGCGGGACATGGCGAAGGCGAATAGCGCACGACCGCCTGACGAAACGGAAATTCTGCCTCGCTTTCCTTGCTTTGTTTCAATGCCCGCAGCATTGTTAAAAAATTTAATATTGGAGAATATTACTGCTGGTACTCTCCAGTACGTCATCATCATTACAGAAACCTGGCTTCATCCGGAAATCCATGACTCAGAAGTAGTCCCCTCCTCATATACATTGTACGCACCGATCGTACCGGACGGGGAGGTGGAGTGGCCATTGCGATAAAGAATCACCTACCTTCCAACGAGAAATAGTATAGTAATCACGAGAGCACGTGGTGTACGGTTAGTTTAATGACACTTCACTCCTAATAGGAGCTATTTATAGATGTCCAGGAGCGCCGGATGAATACCTAGCACAGGTACATGACTATTTACAAAGCATGACAAACTCTCGCACTAAATAATTTACAGGTGACTTCAACTACCAGTATATAATTGATGAATTAACTGTGGGCACAAAGAAAAACAATGTAGTGAGCAACTTTTGATATTTGTTCCTTTTTCTTTATCGCAAATTGTCAAAGAACCGCACGTGTGCAGGGAAATACCTCATCGGTGTAGACTAGCTCTCGTGTCATGATCGTTGCCAACAAATATTAGCATAGATTGGACGAATCATAAAGATTTTAGTGGTTGACAGTGCGCACTCTCATATGGGCACTAGTAATCGCATTAAACCTTCGCGTATTGAAATTAGAGATTACAGCCGAGCTGCCGACGCGAGCGCATAGATTATTTGGATAAGAACTCGACAATTTTTCAATGGTCATTGGAAGTGTTAACGAATTGTGGCGAAATTAAAGGAAGCCATCATGCATTTGAAAGGAGTTTTATCCCTAAAACGCAAGAGGATCAGGAATATGTCTCCTTGGATAACACGACACATTATCCGCCGTAAACGGAAACTCAAAAGAATTAGGAATAAAAAAGAATGCCGTAGACATACCTCAGCTATCACGGGCTTTAAAGTCGGAGGTCAGAACTGCAAGAAAAGAATTCTTTTCAAATACATTAGTGAATTTTATGAGACCAACCTCAAAGTTTTGGAGGTATCTATCTAAAACCATAGATCGTGCAAGTAAATTAGAAATTGGTGGCTCAGTGGTAACAAATGAAAGTTCATAGCAAATACTTTAATAATTATTTTCAATCCGTATTCACTCGTTCACCCAGGATAAGCACGCCTTTGGCTGAGCCTACTATTTTTATGCCAGAAATTCTAATAACAGTCGGGTATTTGAACCTTCTTTTAAAAATTGATACCAAGAAGC